>NW_026600287.1:465114-522012 GCF_029448725.1 Salvelinus fontinalis
GTGAGAGGGGGAGAAAGAGAGAGAGAGGGGGGGTGAGAGGGGGAGAAAGAGAGAGAGGGGCGGTGAGAGGGGGAGAAAGAGAGAGAGGGGGGGTGAGAGGGGGAGAAAGAAGGGAGAGAGAGAACAAACACCATTGTAAATACAACCCATATTTATGTTTATTTATTTTCCCTTTTGTACTTAAACTATTTGTACATTGTTACGACACTGTAAATATACATAATATGACATTTGAAATGTCTTTATTCTTTTGGAACTTCTGTGAGTGTAATGTTTACTGTTAATTTTTATTGTTTATTTCACTTTTGTATATTATCTACCTCACTTGCTTTGGCAATGTTAACATATGTTTCCCATGCCAATAAAGCCCCTTGAATTGAATTGAGAGAGTTAGAGAAAAACAGAGAGACCACTGCAGAACCCGAGACAGAGCTGCATTTCTTGACAAAATGTTTTTAAAAATACTAAAAACAATTATAGTGTCACTTCCCCAAATTTGAAACACTTATTCAAGGTTTCAAAGACCTCTCTGATGAGAATAGGCTACCCGTCCTGTCTGTCTCCTAAATGTTTTAACCTGTTGGTCGTCTGGACTGTGACTCCTCTCTGTCTCTTCAATGTTTTAACCTGTTGGTCGTCTGGTCTGTGACTCCTCTCTGTCTCTTCAATGTTTTAACCTGTTGGTCGTCTGGTCTGTGACTCCTCTCTGTCTCCTAAATGTTTTAACCTGTTGGTCGTCTGGACTGTGACTCCTCTCTGTCTCTTCAATGTTTTAACCTGTTGGTCGTCTGGACTGTGACTCCTCTCTGTCTCCTCAATGTTTTAACCTGTTGGTCGTCTGGTCTGTGACTCCTCTCTGTCTCCTCAATGTTTGTTTTGGAAAAGATACATCAGACCTAATGCCCTTGACCAGAGAAAGCTCTCTCTCTCACACACACACACACACACACACACACACACACACACACACACACACACACACACACACACACACACACACACACACACACACACACACACACACACACTGCAGCTTGGGGGTGTTTATCATAGTGCTCCTATCTTCCTCTCCATCACTAAATATGTTGTGAGAAAGTCCTCTTCATCTTCCCTTAGATGCATCCATTTTGGTTCAGAAACGTTCAGATACATTTTGCATTGGATGTTAATGTCCTTCCGTCAAACCTCCCCCCTCAGTGAATAATCTGGGGGTTTGGTAAGAAGGTAAAACTATCAGCTGTGAATCTGTCCAGGTCGGTCGGAGAAAGGTTTAGGTGTCAGATAAACACTGAAATGTTAATGTCGACCCGGGGATTGGGTGGGCAGGTAGGCTTCTCCTGCGTCTCTCCCACGCTCTTGTTTAGTGAGAACAGACGTGTGTGTGTGTGTGTGTGTGTGTGTGTGTGTGTGTGTGTGTGTGTGTGTGTGTGTGTGTGTTCGTGTGTTCGTGTGTTCCTCTGCTCCTGTTCATTTAGGGAGAATAGACATGTCACACATGAAACATGACCTTCATCCCTCAGACAGTCAAATCTACTGATATGGCACAGACAGGATGGGGCTGTGTGTGTGTGAGAGAGTGTGTGTTTGTGTGTATATGTCTGTCTGTGTGTGTGTCTTTACATTAGCCTGTTAAGTATATGTTGTATTGACAAGTATTGGGTCGCCCTACTAGCCTCTCATCTCAAGCCAATGGAAACTCTGCATCTTTCATGAACCTCATCAAACATGCAACAGCCAAGGAGTCCTCAGAGAGAGACAGAATGAAGGAAAAAGGAAAGGGGGGGGTGAAGACGATGCTTGAAAGAAAAGAGACCGGGGGTGACTAGACTAGAGGAGGAGAGAACGGGGGTGACTAGTCTAGAGGAAAGAAAAGAGACCGGTGGTGACTAGTCTAGAGGAAAGAAAAGAGACCGGGGGTGACTAGACTAGAGGAGGAGAGAACGGGGGTGACTAGTCTAGAGGAAAGAAAAGAGACCGGGGGTGACTAGACTAGAGGAGGAGAGAACGGGGGTGACTAGTCTAGAGGAGGAGAGACTGGGGGTGACTAGACTAGAGGAAAGAAAAGAGACTGGGGGTGACTAGACTAGAGGAAAGAAAAAAGAGACCGGGGGTGACTAGTCTAGAGGAAAGAAAAGAGACCGGGGGTGACTAGTCTCGAGGAAAGAAAAGAGACCGGGGGTGACTAGTCTAGAGGAAAGAAAAGAGACCGGGGGTGACTAGTCTAGAGGAAAGAAAAGAGACCGGGGGTGACTAGACTAGAGGAAAGAAAAGAGACCGGGGGTGACTAGTCTAGAGGAGAAGAGACCGGGGGTGACTAGTCTAGAGGAGAAGAAACCGGGGGTGACTAGACTAGAGGAAAGAAAAGAGACCGGGGGTGACTAGACTAGAGGAAAGAAAAGAGACCGGGGTGGACTAGTCTAGAGGAGAAGAGACCGGGGGTGACTAGACTAGAGGAAAGGAAAGAGACCGGGGGTGACTAGACTAGAGGAAAGAAAAGAGACCGGGGGTGACTAGACTAGAGGAAAGAAAAGAGACCGGGGGTGACTAGTCAAGAGGAAAGAAAAGAGACCGGGGGTGACTAGTCTAGAGGAGAAGAGACCGGGGGTGACTAGACTAGAGGAAAGGAAAGAGACCGGGGGTGACTAGACTAGAGGAAAGAAAAGAGACCGGGGGTGACTAGTCTAGAGGAAAGAAAAGAGACCGGGGGTGACTAGACTAGAGGAAAGAAAAGAGACCGGGGGTGACTAGTCTAGAGGAAAGAAAAGAGATCGGGGGTGACTAGACTAGAGGAAAGAAAAGAGACCGGGGGTGACTAGACTAGAGGAAAGAAAAGAGACCGGGGGTGACTAGTCTAGAGGAAAGAAAAAAGAGACCGGGGGTGACTAGTCTAGAGGAAAGAAAAGAGACCGGGGGTGACTAGACTAGAGGAAAGAAAAGAGACTGCGGGGTGACTAGACTAGAGGAAAGAAAAGAGACCGGGGGTGACTAGACTAGAGGAAAGAAAAGAGACCGGGGGTGACTAGACTAGAGGAAAGAAAAGAGACCGGGGGTGACTAGACTAGAGGAAAGAAAAGAGACCGGGGGTGACTAGACTAGAGGAAAGAAAAGAGACCGGGGGTGACTAGACTAGAGGAAAGAAAAGAGACCAGGGGTGACTAGACTAGAGGAAAGAAAAGAGACCGGGGGTGACTAGACTAGAGGAAAGAAAAGAGACCGGGGGTGACTAGACTAGAGGAAAGAAAAGAGACCGGGGGTGACTAGACTAGAGGAAAGAAAAGAGACCGGGGGTGACTAGTCAAAGAAAATGAACAACAATGACAAATGGTTTGATGAAGAATGCAAAAATCTAAGAAAGAAATTGAGAAACCTGTCCAACCAAAAACATAGAGACCCGGAAAATCTGAGTCTACGCCTTCACTGTGGTGAATCACTAAAACAATACAGAAATACACTACGGAAAAAGAAGGAATAGCACGTCAGAAATCAGCTCAATATAATTGAAGAATCCATAGACTCTAACCACTTCTGGGAAAATTGGAAAACACTAAACAAACAACAACACGAAGACTTATCTATCCAAAATGGAGATGTATGGGTAAACCACTTCTCCAATCTTTTTGGCTCTATAACAAAGAACAAGGAGCAAAAACATATACATGATCAAATACGAATCTTAGAATCAACTATTAAAGACTCCCAGAACCCACTGGATTCTCCAATTACCTTGAATGAGCTACAGGACAAAATAAAAACCCTCCAGCCCAAATAGGCCTGTGGTGTTGATGGTATCCTCAATGAAGTGATCAAATATACACACCACAAATTCCAATTGGCTATACTAAAACTCTCTAACATCATCCTTAGCTCTGGCATCTTCCCCAATAGTTGGAACCAAGGACTGATCACCCCAATCCACAAAAGTGGAGACAAATTTGACCCCAATAACTACCGTGGGATATGCGTCAACAGCAACCTTGGAAAAATCCTCTGCATTATCATTAACAGCAGAATCGTACATTTCCTCAGTGAAAACAATGTTCTGAGCAAATGTCAAATTGGCTTTTTACCAAATTACCGTACGACAGATCGTGTATTCACCCTACACACCCTAATTGACAACCAAACAAACCAAAACAAAGGCAAAGTCTTCTCATGCTTTGTTGATTTCAAAAAAGCCTTCGACTCAATTTGACATGAGGGTCTGCTAGACAAATTGATGGAAAGTGGTGTTGGGGGTAAAACATACGACATTATAAAATCCATGTACACAAACAACAAGTGTGCGGTTAAAATTGGCAAAAAACACACACATTTCTTCCCACAGGGCCGTGGGGTGAGACAGGGGTGCAGCTTAAGCCCCACCCTCTTCAACATATATATCAACGAATTGGCACGGGCACTAGAAAAGTCTGCAGCACCAGAGTCCCATAAGCAAGCTGGTCCTGGGGCTCTGTTCACAAACACACCCCACCGAGCCTCAGGACAATAACACAATTAGACCCAACCAAATCATGAGAAAACAAAAAAGATAATTATTTCCAATGTGTCAAGTAATTAACAAAAAAACAGAGCAAACTAGAATGATATTTGTCCCTAAACAGAGAGTACACAGTGGCAGAATACCTGACCACTGTGACTGACCCAAACTTAAGGAAAGCTTTGACTATGTACAGACTCAGTGAGCATAGCCTTGCTATTGAGAAAGGCCGCCGTAGGCAGACCTGGCTCTCAAGAGAAGGCAGGCTATGTGCACACTGCCCACAAAATGAGGTGGAAACTGAGCTGCACTTCCTAACCTCCTGCCAAATGTAGGACCATAGAGACACATATTTCCCTCAGATTACACAGATCCAAATTTGAAAACAAACCCAATTTTGATAAACTCTCATATCTATTGGGTGAAATACCACAGTGTGACATCACAGCAGCAAGATTTGTGACCTGTTGCCACAAGAAAAGGGCAACCAGTGAAGAACAAACACCATTGTAAATAAAACACCATTTTGTACTTTAACCATTTGCTCATCATTATAACACTGTATATAGATGTCACATGACATTTGAAAGGTCTCTTTTCCTTTGAAACTTGTGAGTGTAATTTTTATTGTTTATTTCACTTTTGTTTATTATCTACTTCACTTGCTTTGGCAATGTAAACATATGTTTCCCATGCCAATAAAGCCCTTTGAAGAGAGAGAGAGAGACAGAGAGAGAGAGAGACAGAGAGAGAGAGAGACAGAGAGAGAGAGACAGAGAGAGAGAGAGAGACAGACACAGAGAGAGAGAGACAGAGAGGCATACTCCTGCCCTGTGATAGGCTATAATCACTATGTGGGTTAACAGAACTACATCTTCATAACAAAGAAGACTAAGGAAGTAATACCAAGAGGACTACGGAAGTAACACCAAGAGGACTAAGGAAGTAATACCAAGAGGACTAAGGAAGTAATACCAAGAGGACTAAGGAAGTAATACCAAGAGGACTAAGGAAGTAATACCAAGAGGACTAAGGAAGTAATACCAAGAGGACTAAGGAAGTAATACCAAGAGGACTACGGAAGTAACACCAAGAGGACTAAGGAAGTAATACCAAGAGGACTAAGGAAGTAATACCAAGAGGACTAAGGAGGTAATACCAAGAGGACTAAGGAAGTAATACCAAGAGGACTAAGGAAGTAATACCAAGAGGACTAAGGAAGTAACACCAAGAGGACTAATAACGAAGTAACACCAAGAGGACTAAGGAAGTAACACCAAGAGGACTAAGGAAGTAATATCTCTTCAAAACAAACAGAAATATTTCAACCCATCTATGACCTGCAGTAGTGACTGAACTCCCTCTGTTCTCAGAACAGCCTCTCTATTACATCATCACACTGAACGAGAGACGAAAAAAGGAGAAGAGCCTCATTGAAGCACTGCCAGGTTCACCATGACAACCGAGCTGTCGGGAGGATGATCCTCGCGTTGCCATAGCAGCCAGGTTATGTAACAATAGTCTCCACACTGCAGTGGAGGAGGGGGGGGGGTCTCTGTATGTTATAATGTGGAGGAGGAGGAGGGAGATGTCTCTGTCTGTTATAATGTGGAGGAGGGGGGGGGGGGGGATGTCTCTGTCTGTTATAATGTGGAGGATGAGGGGGGGATGTCTCTGTCTGTTATAATGTGGAGGAGGAGGGAGATGTCTCCTCCCCTCTCCTCTCTTCTCACAGGGCAGAAAAGACATTAATAAAGGTAAAATCTGTCTCATTGAACTAAGCCTGCAGCTACAGCGAACAACCTGTCATGTGTCAGACAGTGGTGATTCCTCCTCAGTAAAGTCAACGAGACAGTCCAGTGTGTTATGTGTGTTAACAGAGTGCTGTAGTCCAGTGTGTTAACAGAGTGCTGTAGTCCAGTGTGTTAACAGAGTGCTGTAGTCCAGTGTGTTAACAGAGTGCTGTAGTCCATTGTATTAACAGAGTGCTGTAGTCCAGTGTGTTAACAGAGTGCTGTAGTCCAGTGTGTTAACAGAGTGCTGTAGTCCAGTGTGTTAACAGAGTGCTGTAGTCCAGTGTGTTAACAGAGTGCTGTAGTCCAGTGTGTTAACAGAGTGCTGTAGTCCAGTGTGTTAACAGAGTGCTGTAGTCCAGTGTGTTATGTGTGTTAACAGAGTGCTCTAGTCCAGTGTGTTAACAGAGTGCTCTAGTCCAGTGTGTTAACAGAGTGCTCTAGTCCAGTGTGTTAACAGAGTGCTGTAGTCCAGTGTGTTAACAGAGTGCTGTAGTCCAGTGTGTTAACAGAGTGCTGTAGTCCAGTGTGTTAACAGAGTGCTCTAGTCCAGTGTGTTATGTGTGTTAACAGAGTGCTGTAGTCCAGTGTGTTAACAGAGTGCTCTAGTCCAGTGTGTTAACAGAGTGCTGTAGTCCAGTGTGTTAACAGAGTGCTCTAGTCCAGTGTGTTATGTGTGTTAACAGAGTGCTGTAGTCCAGTGTGTTAACAGAGTGCTGTAGTCCAGTGTGTTAACAGAGTGCTGTAGTCCAGTGTGTTAACAGAGTGCTCTAGTCCAGTGTGTTAACAGAGTGCTGTAGTCCAGTGTGTTAACAGAGTGCTCTAGTCCAGTGTGTTAACAGAGTGCTGTAGTCCAGTGTGTTAACAGAGTGCTCTAGTCCAGTGTGTTAACAGAGTGCTGTAGTCCAGTGTGTTAACAGAGTGCTGTAGTCCAGTGTGTTAACAGAGTGCTGTAGTCCAGTGTGTTAACAGAGTGCTGTAGTCCAGTGTGTTAACAGAGTGCTGTAGTCCAGTGTGTTAACAGAGTGCTGTAGTCCAGTGTGACTCCAGCACCTCTGTGTTCTTAAATGACGGTGACCCATTTTGATTGAAGGCATTCAGATGTGCAACTGACTAGGTATCCTCCTTTCCCTTCTCTGAGAGTATTATGTTCTGACACACACACACACACACCCACACGCCCACACACACGCCCACACACACGCCCACACACACACACACACGCCCACACACACACACACACGCCCACACACACGCCCACACACACACCCACACACCCCCACCAGTAGAACTAGTTATGTTCCTTGTGTCTCCACGTATTAAAGACACATTCCTTGAACGCAAACAACAGATGAAGGCCTGAACAGCTCAACGACATCTTTCACATTACAAGGTGCTCATTTTCTGATGGGATTTTCTCACCTTTTTCTAACAAAAGGGAATTGACTGACAGCAGCTGTTGTGTTGTCCTCCAGAGGATCTCTCTGATGTCAGCATGTCACTACTACTCTGCTGTTGTGTTGTCCTCCAGAGGATCTCTCTGATGTCAGCATGTCACTACTACTCTGAGGCCAGGTTCACAGTAAGCTAGCGTAACCATAGTGATGTGATTCCACTGAAGATCAGACGCACAAAACAAGAAGAAATTCAGCAACTTTATTTTCAAGAAACCAATTTCTCCTCAACTGTTTTCTTACGGAGCCGTATGAGAAATACTGTACAACCATTTCCAAGAACCTTTTTGAGGAATAGCAACTTGACTTGACCTTCTTCATCAGTCTATAGTTGAGGAAAAATACATTTCTTCTATAGGAAGGTTTTGTGAATTCAGGCTGTGATGTCATTGCTGACATCTCCTTGGCAACACAGTTCATGTCAACACATCAGAGACAATCAACGCTAACTCAAAGGATAAGACACCTTTCTCTCACACTGAACACAAAGACAGGAGACTAATATCCACATCAGCCTTTCTCTGTTGCTACGGTAACACAAACCAGTGTGGTTCAGTTGTGAAGGACGTGAGTCTGTCTATAACAGAACCACACCCTTACCTGAGAAAGAGAAAACCCCTCGTGGTTAAGATTGCGCAAACCTGATCCCAGACCTGTGGTTAAGTTAGTTTCTAATGGTTCAGGTTAAGATTGGGCAAACCTGATCCCAGACCTGTGGTTAAGTTAGTTTCTAATGGTTCAGGTTAAGATTGGGCAAACCTGATCTGAGATCTGTGGTTAAGTTAGTTTCTAATGGTTCAGGTTAAGATTGGGCAAACCTGATCCCAGACCTGTGGTTAAGTTAGTTTCTAATGGTTCAGGTTAAGATTGGGCAAACCTGATCCTAGACCTGTGGTTAAGTTAGTTTCTAATGGTTCAGGTTAAGATTGGGCAAACCTGATCCTAGACCTGTGGTTAAGTTAGTTAATAAGATAGATATGCGGTTGGGGGCAAGTCCAGGGAGAACTTTATCCACATTTTGTTACATTACAGCCTTAATCTAAAATGGATGAAATAAATGTTGTTCCTCATCAATCTACACACAATACCCCATAACGACATCACAATACCCCATAACGACATCACAATACCCCATAACGACATCACAATACCCCATAACGACATTACAATACCCCATAACGTCAAAAAGAAAAGAGATTTTTACAAATTTTAGCAAATGTATTCAAATAAAAAAAACAAAATATCTTATATGAGACTCGAAATTGAGCTCAGGTGCATCCTGTTTCAATTGATCATCCTTGAGATGTTTCTACAACTTGATTGGAGCATTGAATGCCAAGCGTCACGTCTGGAGGAAACCTGGCACCATCCCTACAGTGAAGCACGGGGGTGGAAGCATCATGCTGTGGGGATGTTTTTCAGTGTCAGGAACTGGGAGACTAGTCAGGATCGAGGGAAAGATGAACGGAGCAAAGTACAGAGAAATCCTTGATGAAAACCTGCTCCAGAGTACTCAGGACCTCAGACTGGGGTGAAGGTTCATCTTCCAACAGGACAATGACCCTAAGCACACAGCCAAGACAATGCAGGAGTGGCTTCGGGACAAGTCTCTGAATGTCCTTGAGTGGCCCAGCCAGAGCCCGGACTTGCACCCGATCGAACATCTCTGGAGAGACCTGAAAATAGCTGTGCAGCAACGCTCCCCATCCAACCTGACAGAGCTTGAGAGGATCTTCAGAGAAGAATAGGAGAAACTCCCCAAATACAGGTGTGCAAAGTTTGTAGCATCATACCCAAGAAGACTCAATCGCTGCCAAAGGTGCTTTAACAAAGTACTGAGTAAAGGGTCTGAATACTTCTGTAAATGTGACATTTTTTTTCATTTGCAAACATGTCTAAAAACCTGTTTTTGCTTTGTCATTATGGGGTACTGTGTGTAGATTGATGAGGGTAAAGAACTATTTAATCAATTTTAGAATAAGACTGTATGTGGGACAAGGGCGTAAGGAATCTAGGCTATTTCTTCCTACAACCACAGAGTTGTCAGTCACACCCTAGCTGGCTACACCCTGCAGTGCTTTATGTCTGAGGTAAAACATTTTCCATCCAGAAGAAAATGTCTGTTTGTGCTGCAACAGAAGGAGCCAAAGACTCAGCTGGAACACTGACACATCTGGTATGGAGAGAGACTCAGCTGGAACACTGACACATCTGGTACGGAGAGAGACTGGGCTGGAACACTGACACATCTGGTATGGAGAGAGACTCGGCTGGAACACTGACACATCTGGTATGGAGAGAGACTGGGCTGGAACACTGACACATCTGGTATGGAGAGAGACTCGGCTGGAACACTGACACATCTGGTATGGAGAGAGACTGGGCTGGAACACTGACACATCTGGTATGGAGAGAGACTGGGCTGGAACACTGACACATCTGGTATGGAGAGAGACTCGGCTGGAACACTGACACATCTGGTATGGAGAGAGACTCGGCTGGAACACTGACACATCTGGTATGGAGAGAGACTCGGCTGGAACACAGACACATCTGGTATGGAGAGAGACTGGGCTGGAACACGGACACATCTGGTATGGAGAGAGACTGGGCTGGAACACTGACACATCTGGTATGGAGAGAGACTGGGCTGGAACACTGACACATCTGGTACGGAGAGAGACTGGGCTGGAACACTGACACATCTGGTACGGAGAGAGACTCAGCTGGAACACTGACACATCTGGTATGGAGAGAGACTCAGCTGGAACACTGACACATCTGGTATGGAGAGAGACTGGGCTGGAACACTGACACATCTGGTATGGAGAGAGACTGGGCTGGAACACTGACACATCTGGTATGGAGAGAGACTGGGCTGGAACACTGACACATCTGGTATGGAGAGAGACTGGGCTGGAACACTGACACATCTGGTATGGAGAGAGACTGGGCTGGAACACTGACACATCTGGTATGGAGAGAGACTCGGCTGGGACACTGACACATCTGGTATGGAGAGAGACTGGGCTGGAACACTGACACATCTGGTATGGAGAGAGACTCAGCTGGAACACTGACACATCTGGTTTGGCGGGAGGAAGTATCGCCTTACTAAACACCCCATAGCAGCACACACACACACACACACACACACACACACACACACACACACACACACACACACACACACACACACCACAGCGTGAAGGTCACAAACACACATTTTAGGGCTAAGAGCTCACAGTGACATATTCTAGATTCTACCAACCTAAGGCTGGTTAAAACAGGATATGGAACAGAACAGAATCAACAAGGGGCTTTTTCTAAAACTGTTACCTCCAGCCTCTCAGTCACAACATCGGCCCACAATAGCACAACAACACAGCCTACACCCAAACACAGCCTACACCCAAACACAGCCTACACCCAAACACAGCCTACACCCAATGAGTTCCAATGCAACCCCGTTCTGCACCTATGTGAGAGACGGATGGACACCAGTGTATTCCATCACAGCTCATACAGTGATGTAGGTCTACTATAGACTTCACTAGCTCATGTGACTTGGGCTAAATAAAACCAACTATCCTAAGTAGGCTGGACTGGGACGTGTGACATGACTGGCTCCTAAATGGTACCCTATTCCCTATGGGGTCTGGTCAAAAGTAGTGCACTCTGTAGGGAGTAGGGTGCCATTTGGAACAGGTCCATAGCCCAGATCAGGTGAGGGTTAATGACATCACACTGCAGTGACAGAATGACAGACAGCATTCTGGTCTGGACAGCACCCACCACCTAACATAACATACACTCCCACCTTGGCCTTCTAATAAACTGAGTTTAAAAAACATTAAGGACACCTGCTCTTTCCATGACAGGCTGACCAGGTGACTCCAGGTGAAAGTTATGATCCCTTATTGACGTCAGTAGTTAAATCCACCTCAATCAGTGTAGATGAAGGGGAGGAGACAGGTTAAAGAAGGAGTTTTAAGCCTTGAGACAATTAAGACGTGGATTGTGTGTGTGTGCCATTCAGAGGGTGAATGGACAAGACAAAACAATTAAGACGTGGATTGTGTGTGTGGGCCATTCAGAGGGTGAATGGACAAGACAAAACAATGAAGTGCCTTGGAACAGCGTATGGTGGCAGGTTCCAGGCGCACCGATTTGTGTCAAGAACTGCAACGCTGCTGGGTTTTTCCACGCTCAACAGTTTCCTGTGTGTATCAATATTGGTCGACCACCCAAAGAACATCCAGCCAACTTGACACCACTGTGGGAAACATTGGCGTCAACATGGGACAGCATCCCTGTGGATGGGGGTTTAATTAGAAATGTGTTTTTAATATTTGGTATACTCAGTGTATATCATATATCACCCTCGGTATAGCCCAACTCCTAACCATATACAATACCCTCGTTATAGCTCAACTCCTAACCATATATATCACCCTCGGTATAGCCCAACTCCTAACCATATATATCACCCTCGGTATAGGTCAACTCCTAACCATATACAATACCCTCGTTATAGCTCAACTC
The DNA here is from genome assembly GCF_029448725.1 of Salvelinus fontinalis. Taxonomy (NCBI): domain Eukaryota; kingdom Metazoa; phylum Chordata; class Actinopteri; order Salmoniformes; family Salmonidae; genus Salvelinus; species Salvelinus fontinalis. Next base: position 477,384 of record NW_026600287.1, read on the forward strand.
CTAACCATATACAATACCCTCGTTATAGCTCAACTCCTAACCATATATATCACCCTCGGTATAGCCCAACGCCTGACCATATATATCACCCTCGTTATAGCTCAACTCCTAACCATATATATCACCCTCGGTATAGGTCAACTCCTAACCATATATATCACCCTCGTTATAGCCCAACACCTGACCAGATATACTGTATCACCCCCGTTATAGCCCAACACCTGACCAGATATACTGTATCACCCCCGTTATAGCCCAACACCTGACCAGATAAACTGTATCACCCCCGTTATAGCCCAACACCTCACCAGATATACTGTATCACCCCCGTTATAGCCCAACACCTCACCAGATAAACTGTATCACCCCCGTTATAACCCAACACCTGACCAGATATAATGTATCACCCCCGTTATAACCCAACACTTGACCAGATGTATCACCCCCGTTATAGCCCAACACCTCACCAGATAAACTGTATCACCCCCGTTATAGCCCAACACCTCACCAGATATACTGTATCACCCCCGTTATAGCCCAACACCTCACCAGATATACTGTATCACCCCCGTTATAGCGCAACACCTCACCAGATATACTGTATCACCCCCGTTATAGCCCAACACCTCACCAGATAAACTGTATCACCCCCGTTATAGCCCAACACCTCACCAGATATATTGTATCACCCCTGTTATAGCCCAACACCTCACCAGATATACTGTATCACCCCCGTTATAACCCAACACCTCACCAGATAAACTGTATCACCCCCGTTATAGCCCAACACCTCACCAGATATACTGTATCACCCTCGTTATAACCCAACACCTCACCAGATATACTGTATCACCCCCGTTATAGCCCAACACCTCACCAGATATACTGTATCACCCCCGTTATTGCCCAACACCTGACCAGATATACTGTATCACACCCGTTATAGCCCAACACCTCACCAGATATACTGTATCACCCCCGTAATAGCCCAACGCCTGACAAGGATGTTTCCCTCTAGGTGTCTGACTGGAAGAGACTGACTCAAAATGAACCAGACATTTTGTATAGTTCTGCCATGTGCCAACTGATGGAAAAGATTAGAAGCCTGTTTTAAACACATTCAATTCCAGGAGTGCTAGTTTAATGTGTAGCGCAAAGTGGCTATGCAGGAGCAAAGAAAACACAAGATTACGATACAGGTCTATGCTATTGGAACAGACTAGCAGCCTGCCCAGGGGGTGCACCTGTATCAAGCTGTGTCATGCTACAGAACCAGGAGATAGACTAGCAGCCTGCCCAGGGGGTGCACCTGTATCAAGCTGTGCCATGCTACAGAACCAGGAGATAGACTAGCAGCCTGTCCAGGGGGTGCACCTGTATCAAGCTGTGCCATGCTACAGAACCAGGAGATAGACTAGCAGCCTGTCCAGGGGGTGCCCCTGTATCAAGCTGTGTCATGCTACAGAACCAGGAGATAGACTAGCAGCCTGTCCAGGGGGTGCACCTGTATCAAGCTGTGCCATGCTACAGAACCAGGAGATAGGCTCCTGCTCCTACGAGCCGCACTCCTAGGAGCAGTCCTTTTCCCATAAACCTCTCCACAGTGAGGGAAGTTAAACGTCTTGTTGTAAAGGGCATGAAGCTGAGAGACAGAGACAGAGAGACACAGAGAGAGAGAGACAGAGACAGAGACAGAGAGAGACACAGAGACACAGAGACACAGAGACACAGAGACACAGAGACACAGAGAGAGAGAGAGAGAGAGAGAGAGAGAGAGAGAGAGAGAGAGAGAGAGAGAGAGAGAGAGAGAGGAGACTCAGCAGAGAGTAAGAGACAATAGGGAGGGAGAGAGAAACAGAGAGATAAGAGAAGGAGAAGAGAAATGGATAGAAAGACCGATCGATGGAGAGAAATGAGGAGAAAGACAGAGACACAGAGGTAGAGAGATTGATAGAGACATTGCTCTCTGTCTGTCTCTTTCTCTCTTGTTGTCTCTATCCATTTCTCTACCCGTCTCTGTCTTTCTCCTTACTTTCTATCCATTTCTCTTCTCCTTCTCTATGTCTCTCCGTTTCTCTCTCTCTCCCTACTGTCCCTCTCCCTCTCTGCTGAGTCTCTCTCTCCCTCCCTACTGTCTCTCTCTCTCTCTGATGAGTCTCTCTCTCTCTGCTGAGTTTCTCTCTCCCTCCCTACTGTCTCTCTCTCTCTGCTGAGTCTCTCTCTCCCTCTGCTGAGTTTCTCTCTCCCTCCCTACTGTCTCTCTCTCTCTGCTGAGTCTCTCTCTCCCTCCCTACTGTCTCTCTCTCTCTCTGATGAGTCTCTCTCTCTGCTGAGTTTCTCTCTCCCTCCCTACTGTCTCTCTCTCTCTGCTGAGTCTCTCTCTCTCTCTGCTGAGTTTCTCTCTCTCTCTGCTGAGTTTCTCTCTCCCTCCCTACTGTCTCTCTCTCTCTCTCTCTGCTGAGTCTCAATTCAATTCAATTCAAGGGGCTTTATTGGCATGGGAAACATGTGTTAACATTGCCAAAGCAAATGAGGTAGACAATACACAAAAGTGAAACAAACAAAACGAATTAACAGTAAACATTACACATACAGAAGTTTCAAAACAATAAAGACATTACGAGTGTCATATTAAATATATACAGTGTTGTAACAATGTACAAATGGTTAAAGCACACAAGTTAAAATAAGTAAGCATAAATATGGGTTGTATTTACAATGGTGTTTGTTCTTCACTGGTTGCCCTTTTCTTGTGGCAACAGGTCACAAATCTTGCTGCTGTGATGGCACACTGTGGAATTTCACCCAGTAGATATGGGAGTTTATCAAAATTGGATTTGTTTTCGAATTCTTTGTGGATCTGTGTGATCTGAGGGAAATATGTGTCTCTAATATGGTCATACATTGGGCAGGAGGTTAGGAAGTGCAGCTCGGTTTCCACCTCATTTTGTGGGCAGTGTGCACATAGCCTGTCTTCTCTTGAGAGCCATGTCTGCCTACGGCGGCCTTTCTCAATAGCAAGGCTATGCTCACTGAGTCTGTACATAGTCAAAGCTTTCCTTAAGTTTGGGTCAGTCACAGTGGTCAGGTATTCTGCCACTGTGTACTCTCTGTTTAGGGCCAAATAGCATTCTAGTTTGCTCTGTTTTTTTGTTAATTCTTTCCAATGTGTCAAGTAATTATCTTTTTGTTTTCTCATGATTTGGTTGGGTCCAATTGTGCTGTTGTCCTGGGGCTTTGTGGGGTGTGTTTGTGTTTGTGAACAGAGCCCTAGGACCAGCTTGCTTAGGGGACTCTTCTCCAGGTTCATCTCTCTGTAGGTGATGGCTTTGTTATGGAAGGTTTGGGAATCGCTTCCTTTTAGGTGGTTGTAGAATTTAACGGCTCTTTTCTGGATTTTGATAATTAGTGGGTATCGGCCTAATTCTGCTCTGCATGCATTATTTGGTGTTCTGCGTTGTACACGGAGGATATTTTTGCAGAATTCTGCATGCAGAGTCTCAATTTGGTGTTTGCCCCATTTTGTGAAATCTTGGTTGGTGAGCAGACCCCAGACCTCACAACCATAAAGGGCAATGGGCTCTATGACTGATTCAAGTATTTTTAGCCAGATCCTAATTGGTATGTTGAAATTTATGTTCCTTTTGATGGCATAGAATGCCCTTCTTGCCTTGTCTCTCAGATCGTTCACAGCTTTGTGGAAGTTACCTGTGGTGCTGATGTTTAGGCCGAGGTATGTATAGTTTTTTGTGTGCTCTAGGGCAACGGTGTCTAGATGGAATTTGTGGTCCTGGTGACTGGATCTTTTTTGGATCACCATTATTTTGGTCTTACTGAGATTTACTGTCAGGGCCCAGGTCTGACAGAATCTGTGTAGAAGATCTAGGTGCTGCTGTAGGCCCTCCTTGGTTGGTGACAGAAGCACCAGATCATCAGCAAACAGTAGACATTTGACTTCGGATTCTAGTAGGGTGAGACCGGGTGCTGCAGACTGTTCTAGTGCCCGCGCCAATTCGTTGATATATATGTTGAAGAGGGTGGGGCTTAAGCTGCATCCCTGTCTCACCCCACGACCCTGTGTGAAGAAATGTGTGTGTTTTTTGCCAATTTTAACCGCACACTTGTTGTTTGTGTACATGGATTTTATAATGTCGTATGTTTTACCCCCAACACCACTTTCCATCAATTTGTATAGCAGACCCTCATGCCAAATTGAGTCGAAGGCTTTTTTGAAATCAACAAAGCATGAGAAGACTTTGCCTTTGTTTTGGTTTGTTTGGTTGTCAATTAGGGTGTGTAGGGTGAATACATGGTCTGTTGTACGGTAATTTGGTAACAAGCCAATTTGACATTTGCTCAGTACATTGTGTTCATTGAGGAAATGTACGAGTCTGCTGTTAATGATAATGCAGAGTATTTTACCAAGGTTACCGTTGACGCATATTCCACGGTAGTTATTGGGGTCAAATTTGTCTCCACTTTTGTGGATTGGGGTGATCAGTCCTTGGTTCCAAATATTGGGGAAGATGCCAGAGCTAAGGACGATGTTAAAGAGTTTTAGTATAGCCAATTGGAATTTGTTGTCTGTATATTTGATCATTTCATTAAGGATACCATCAACACCACAGGCCTTTTTGGGTTGGAGGGTTTTTATTTTGTCCTGTAACTCATTCAAGGTAATTGGAGAATCCAGTGGGTTCTGGTAGTTTTTAATAGTTGATTCTAGTATTTGTATTTGATCATGTATATGTTTTTGCTCTTTATTCTTTGTTATAGAGCCAAAAAGATTGGAGAAGTGGTTTACCCATACATCTCCATTTTGGATAGATAATTCTTCGTGTTGTTGTTTGTTTAGTGTTTTCCAATTTTCCCAGAATTGGTTAGAGTCTATGGATTCTTCAATTACATTGAGCTGATTTCTGACATGCTGTTCCTTCTTTTTCCGTAGTGTATTTCTGTATTGTTTTAGTGATTCACCATAGTGAAGGCGTAGACTCAGGTTTTCCGGGTCTCTATGTTTTTGGTTGGACAGGTTTCTCAATTTATTTCTTCGATTTTTGCATTCTTCATCAAACCATTTGTCATTGTTGTTCATTTTCTTTGGTTTTCTATTTGAGATTTTTAGATTTGATAGGAAAGCTGAGAGGTCAAATATACTGTTAAGATTTTCTACTGCCAAGTTTACACCTTCACTATTGCAGTGGAACGTTTTATCCAGGAAGTTGTCTAAAAGGGATTGGATTTGCTGTTGCCTAATTGTTTTTTGGTAGGTTTCCAAACTGCATTCCTTCCATCTATAGCATTTCTTAATGTTACTCAGTTCCTTTGGCTTTGATGCCTCATGATTGAGTATTGCTCTGTTCAAGTAGACTGTAATTTTGCTGTGATCTGATAGGGGTGTCAGTGGGCTGACTGTGAACGCTCTGAGAGACTCTGGGTTGAGGTCAGTGATAAAGTAGTCTACAGTGCTACTGCCAAGAGATGAGCTATAGGTGTACCTACCATAGGAGTCCTCTCGAAGCCTACCATTGACTATGTACATACCCGGCGTGCGACAGAGCTGCAGGAGTTGTGACCCGTTTTTGTTGGTTATGTTGTCATAGTTATGCCTAGGGGGGCATATGGGGGAGGGAATGCTGTCACCTGCAGGCAAGTGTTTGTCCCCCTGTGTGCTGAGGGTGTCAGGTTCGTGTCCACTTCTGACATTTAGGTCGCCACAGACTAATACATGTCCCTGGGCCTGGAAATGATTGATTTCCCCCTCCAGGATGGAGAAGCTGTCTTCATTAAAATATGGGGATTCTAGTGGGGGGATATAGGTAGCACACAGGAGGACATTTTTCTCTATTAAGATAATTTCCTTTTGAATTTCTAGCCAAATGTAAAATGTTCCTGTTTTGATTAATTTAATGGAGTGAGTTAGGTCTGCTCTATACCAAATTAGCATTTCTCTCTCTGCTGAGTTTCTCTCTCTCTCTCTGCTGAGTTTCTCTCTCCCTCCCTACTGTCTCTCTCTCTCTCTGCTGAGTCTCTCTCTCTCTCTGCTGAGTTTCTCTCTCCCTCCCTACTGTCTCTCTCTCTCTCTGCTGAGTCTCTCTCTCTGCTGAGTTTCTCTCTCCCTCCCTACTGTCTCTCTCTCTGCTGAGTTTCTCTCTCCCTCCCTACGGTCTCTCTCTATCTGCTGAGTTTCTCTCTCCCTCCCTACTGTCTCTCTCTCTCTCTGCTGAGTTTCTCTCTCTCTCTGCTGAGTCTCTGTCTCAGAGGGCTGTATGTTCATGTCCTAACATGTTCTGCTAACAGCTAGCTGGGTTGTGTCATTCCCATTCAAACACATCAGGAGTTGTTTGAACCTGGCTGGCTAAATGACTGACTGCTCTCTATCATTCTCTGCCTGTCCCTCTCTCTGTCTGCCTGTCCCTCTCTCTGTCTGCCTGTCCCTCTCTCTGTCTGCCTGTCCCTCTCTCTCTCTGTCTGTCCCTCTCTCTCTCTGTCTGTCCCTCTCTCTGTCTGCCTGTCCCTCTCTCTGTCTGTCTGTCCCTCTCTCTCTCTGTCTGTCCCTCTCTCTCTCTGTCTGTCCCTCTCTCTCTCTCTGTCTGTCCCTCTCTCTCTCTCTCTCTGTCTGTCCCTCTCTCTCTCTCTCTCTGTCTGTCCCTCTCTCTCTCTCTCTCTGTCTGTCCCTCTCTCTCTCTGTCTGTCCCTCTCTCTCTGTCTGTCCCTCTCTCTCTCTCTGTCTGTCCCTCTCTCTCTCTCTGTCTGTCCCTCTCTCTCTCTCTGTCTGTCCCTCTCTCTCTCTCTGTCTGTCCCTCTCTCTCTCTCTGTCTGTCCCTCTCTCTCTCTCTGTCTGTCCCTCTCTCTCTCTCTGTCTGTCCCTCTCTCTCTCTCTGTCTGTCCCTCTCTCTCTCTCTGTCTGTCCCTCTCTCTCTCTCTCTCCCTCTCTCTCTCTCTGCCTGTCCCTCTCTCTGCCTGTCCCTCTCTCTGCCTGTCCCTCTCTCTGCCTGTCCCTCTCTCTGCCTGTCCCTCTCTCTGCCTGTCCCTCTCTCTGCCTGTCCCTCTCTCTGCCTGTCCCTCTCTCTGCCTGTCCCTCTCTCTGCCTGTCCCTCTCTCTGCCTGTCCCTCTCTCTGCCTGTCCCTCTCTCTGCCTGTCCCTCTCTCTGCCTGTCCCTCTCTCTGCCTGTCCCTCTCTCTGCCTGTCCCTCTCTCTGCCTGTCCCTCTCTCTGCCTGTCCCTCTCTCTGCCTGTCCCTCTCTCTGCCTGTCCCTCTCTCTGCCTGTCCCTCTCTCTGCCTGTCCCTCTCTCAGTCATTTAGCCAGCCAGGTCCAAACAACTCCTGATGTGTTTGAATGGGAATGACACAACCCAGCTAGCTGTTAGCAGAACATGTTATGACATGAACATACATCCCTCATACATACACTACCTCCTCTGAATCGACACTACTACCTCCTCCTCTGAATCGACACTACTACCACCTCCTCTGAATCGACACTACTACCTCCTCCTCTGAATCGACACTACTACCTCCTCCTCTGAATCGACACTACTACCTCCTCCTCTGAATCGACACTACTACCTCCTCCTCTGAATCGACACTACTACCTCCTCCTCTGAATCTCGACACTACTACCTCCTCCTCTGAATCTCGACACTACTACCTCCTCCTCTGAATCTCGACACTACTACCTCCTCCTCTGAATCTCGACACTACTACCTCCTCCTCTGAATCTCGACACTACTACCTCCTCCTCTGAATCTCGACACTACTACCACCTCCTCTGAATCGACACTACCTCCTCCTCTGAATCGACACTACTACCTCCTCCTCTGAATCGACACTACTACCTCCTCCTCTGAATCGACACTACTACCTCCTCCTCTGAATCGACACTACTACCTCCTCCTCTGAATCGACACTACTACCTCCTCCTCTGAATCGACACTACTACCTCCTCCTCTGAATCGACACTACTACCTCCTCCTCTGAATCGACACTACTACCTCCTCCTCTGAATCGACACTACTACCTCCTCCTCTGAATCGACACTACTACCTCCTCCTCTGAATCGACACTACTACCTCCTCCTCTGAATCGACACTACTACCTCCTCCTCTGAATCGACACTACTACCTCCTCCTCTGAATCGACACTACTACCTCCTCCTCTGAATCGACACTACTACCTCCTCCTCTGAATCGACACTACTACCTCCTCCTCTGAATCTCGACACTACTACCTCCTCCTCTGAATCTCGACACTACTACCTCCTCCTCTGAATCTCGACACTACTACCTCCTCCTCTGAATCTCGACACTACTACCTCCTCCTCTGAATCTCGACACTACTACCTCCTCCTCTGAATCTCGACACTACTACCTCCTCCTCTGAATCTCGACACTACTACCTCCTCCTCTGAATCTCGACACTACTACCTCCTCCTCTGAATCTCGACACTACTACCTCCTCCTCTGAATCTCGACACTACTACCTCCTCCTCTGAATCTCGACACTACCACCTCCTCTGAATCTCGACACTACCACCTCCTCTGAATCTCGACACTACCACCTCCTCTGAATCTCGACACTACCACCTCCTCTGAATCTCGACACTACCACCTCCTCTGAATCTCGACACTACCACCTCCTCTGAATCGACACTACTACCTCCTCCTCTGAATCGACACTACTACCTCCTCCTCTGAATCGACACTACTACCTCCTCCTCTGAATCGACACTACTACCTCCTCCTCTGAATCGACACTACTACCTCCTCCTCTGAATCGACACTACTACCTCCTCCTCTGAATCGACACTACTACCTCCTCCTCTGAATCGACACTACTACCTCCTCCTCTGAATCGACACTACTACCTCCTCCTCTGAATCGACACTACTACCTCCTCCTCTGAATCGACACTACTACCTCCTCCTCTGAATCGACACTACTACCTCCTCCTCTGAATCGACACTACTACCTCCTCCTCTGAATCGACACTACTACCTCCTCCTCTGAATCGACACTACTACCTCCTCCTCTGAATCGACACTACTACCTCCTCCTCTGAATCGACACTACTACCTCCTCCTCTGAATCTCGACACTACTACCTCCTCCTCTGAATCTCGACACTACTACCTCCTCCTCTGAATCTCGACACTACTACCTCCTCCTCTGAATCTCGACACTACTACCTCCTCCTCTGAATCTCGACACTACTACCTCCTCCTCTGAATCTCGACACTACTACCTCCTCCTCTGAATCTCGACTACCACCTCCTCTGAATCGACACTACCACCTCCTCTGAATCGACACTACCACCTCCTCTGAATCGACACTACCACCTCCTCTGAATCGACACTACCACCTCCTCTGAATCGACACTACTACCTCCTCTGAATCGACACTACTACCTCCTCTGAATCGACACTACTACCTCCTCCTCTGAATCGACACTACTACCTCCTCCTCTGAATCGACACTACTACCTCCTCCTCTGAATCGACACTACTACCTCCTCCTCTGAATCTCGACACTACTACCTCCTCCTCTGAATCTCGACACTACTACCTCCTCCTCTGAATCTCGACACTACTACCTCCTCTGAATCGACACTACCACCTCCTCTGAATCGACACTACCACCTCCTCTGAATCGACACTACCACCTCCTCTGAATCGACACTACCACCTCCTCTGAATCGACACTACTACCTCCTCTGAATCGACACTACTACCTCCTCTGAATCGACACTACTACCTCCTCTGAATCGACACTACTACCTCCTCCTCTGAATCGACACTACTACCTCCTCCTCTGAATCGACACTACTACCTCCTCCTCTGAATCGACACTACTACCTCCTCCTCTGAATCGACACTACTACCTCCTCCTCTGAATCGACACTACTACCTCCTCCTCTGAATCGACACTACTACCTCCTCCTCTGAATCGACACTACTACCTCCTCCTCTGAATCGACACTACTACCTCCTCCTCTGAATCGACACTACTACCTCCTCCTCTGAATCTCGACACTACTACCTCCTCCTCTGAATCTCGACACTACTACCTCCTCCTCTGAATCTCGACACTACTACCTCCTCCTCTGAATCTCGACACTACTACCTCCTCCTCTGAATCTCGACTACTACCTCCTCTGAATCGACACTACTACCTCCTCTGAATCGACACTACTACCTCCTCTGAATCGACACTACCACCTCCTCTGAATCGACACTACCACCTCCTCTGAATCAACAATACTACCTCCTCTGAATCAACAATACTACCTCCTCTGAATCAACAATACTACCTCCTCTGAATCAACACTAGCAGCCTCGCTCAGAATAGTTTATGGCAGTCCTCTATGTGGAGGCTGACAGGGAACATTAGGGTGGCGTTACACCACCAGGTTAATAATGCCTGGCTCTTTCACTGCTCTTTACTCATTGAAAAGACCAATAGACTCATACAGGCCTTCCCCTCTTATCCCTAACTAGTAACAGACCAATAGACTCATACAGGCCTTCCCCTCTTATCCCTAACTAGTAACAGACCAATAGACCAATAGTAACAGACCAATAGACTCATACAGGCCTTCCCCTCTAACTAGTAACAGACCAATAGACTCATACAGGCCTTCCCCTCTTATCCCTAACTAGTAACAGACCAATAGACTCATACAGGCCTTCCCCTCTTATCCCTAACTAGTAACAGACCAATAGACTCATACAGGCCTTCCCCTCTTATCCCTAACTAGTAACAGACCAATAGACTCATACAGGCCTTCCCCTCTTATCCCTAACTAGTAACAGACCAATAGACTCATACAGGCCTTTCCCTCTTATCCCTAACTAGTAACAGACCAATAGACTCATACAGGCCTTCCCCTCTTATCCCTAACTAGTAACAGACCAATAGACTCATACAGGCCTTCCCCTCTTATCCCTAACTAGTAACAGACCAATAGACTCATACAGGCCTTCCCCTCTTATCCCTAACTAGTAACAGACCAATAGACTCATACAGGCCTTCCCCTCTTATCCCTAACTAGTAACAGACCAATAGACTCATACAGGCCTTCCCCTCTTATCCCTAACTAGTAACAGACCAATAGACTCATACAGGCCTTCCCCTCTTATCCCTAACTAGTAACAGACCAATAGACTCATACAGGCCTTTCCCTCTTATCCCTAACTAGTAACAGACCAATAGACTCATACAGGCCTTCCCCTCTTATCCCTAACTAGTAACAGACCAATAGACTCATACAGGCCTTCCCCTCTTATCCCTAACTAGTAACAGACCAATAGACTCATACAGGCCTTCCCCTCTTATCCCTAACTAGTAACAGACCAATAGACTCATACAGGCCTTCCCCTCTTATCCCTAACTAGTAACAGACCAATAGACTCATACAGGCCTTCCCCTCTTATCCCTAACTAGTAACAGACCAATAGACTCATACAGGCCTTCCCCTCTTATCCCTAACTAGTAACAGACAACAGCAGTAATCATCTAGCCTGAATAGAAGAAGTTACACATACAAATATTTAGAGTATTACTGTATCAATCAACTAAAACACGTATAAATATGTTTCTTGACCAGAATAAAACCGGTTCTGTTTTCATCCCACTGAGGACCGGGCTGTTGTCTATGATGTAATGTAGACGGTACTGAGCGGTCGGGTCAACCACAGTGAAGGACGCAGGCAGGACACAGAGAGGTACACAACAACATTAATAATAGCTTCCGTCTGTGTGTGTGTGTCTGTCCGTCCAGCACCAGGGCTCTGTTACATCAGTGTTACAGACCTCAGCATAAGGACAGGCTTACTGTGTCTGTCTGTCTGTCCAGCACCAGGGCTCTGTTACATCAGTGTTACAGACCTCAGCATAAGGACAGGCTTACTGTGTCTGTCTGTCTGTCTGTCTGTCTGTCTGTCTGTCTGTCCAGCACCAGGGCTCTGTTACATCAGTGCTACAGACCTCAACATAAGGACAGGCTTACTGTGTCTGTCTGTCCGTCCAGCACCAGGGCTCTGTTACCTCAGTGTTACAGACCTCAGCATGAGGACAGGCTTACTGTGTCTGTCTGTCCGTCCAGCACCAGGGCTCTGTTACATCAGTGCTACAGACCTCAGCATAAGGACAGGCTTACTGTGTGTTGCTTGGTTACAAAGCCTACAGCTAAAAAAAAATGACTCCGGTATTAAAACGGTCATAAAATGACACTGGTCTAAACTCAAACTGAAACAGCAGGTAACCCTATAAAAACAACTGTCTGTCTGTCTGTTAACAGCAGGTAACCCTATAAAAACAACTGTCTGTCTGTTAACAGCAGGTAACCCTATAAAAACAACTGTCTGTCTGACTGTTAACAGCAGGTAACCCTATAAAAACAACTGTCTGTCTGTCTGTTAACAGCAGGTAACCCTATAAAAACAACTGTCTGTCTGTCTGTTAACAGGTAACCCTATAAAAACAACTGTCTGTCTGTCTGTTAACAGCAGGTAACCCTATAAAAACAACTGTCTGTCTGTCTGTTAACAGCAGGTAACCCTATAAAACAACTGTCTGTCTGTCTGTTAACAGCAGGTAACCCTATAAAACAACTGTCTGTCTGTCTGTTAACAGCAGGTAACCCTATAAAACAACTGTCTGTCTGTTAACAGCAGGTAACCCTATAAAAACAACTGTCTGTCTGTCTGTTAACAGCAGGTAACCCTATAAAAACAACTGTCTGTCTGTCTGTTAACAGCAGGTAACCCTATAAAAACAACTGTCTGTCTGTCTGTTAACAGCAGGTAACCCTATAAAACAACTGTCTGTCTGTCTGTCTGTTAACAGCAGGTAACCCTATAAAACAACTGTCTGTCTGTTAACAGCAGGTAACCCTATAAAAACAACTGTCTGTCTGTTAACAGCAGGTAACCCTATAAAAACAACTGTCTGTCTGTCTGTTAACAGCAGGTAACCCTATAAAAACAACTGTCTGTCTGTCTGTTAACAGCAGGTAACCCTATAAAAACAACTGTCTGTCTGTCTGTTAACAGCAGGTAACCCTATAAAAACAACTGTCTGTCTGTCTGTTAACAGCAGGTAACCCTATAAAAACAACTGTCTGTCTGTTAACAGCAGGTAACCCTATAAAAACAACTGTCTGTCTGTTAACAGGTAACCCTATAAAAACAACTGTCTGTCTGTTAACAGCAGGTAACCCTATAAAAACAACTGTCTGTCTGTTAACAGCAGGTAACCCTATAAAAACAACTGTCTGTCTGTTAACAGCAGGTAACCCTATAAAAACAACTGTCTGTCTGTCTGTTAACAGGTAAACCTATAAAACCACCGTCTGTCTGTCTGTCTGTCTGTCTGTCTGTCTGTCTGTCTGTCTGTCTGTCTGTCTGTCTGTCTGTCTGTCTGTCTGTCTGTCTGTCTGTCAACAGGTAAACCTATAAAACCACCGTCTGTCTGTCTGTCAACAGTGTTTATTGTCTCTCTCTTCACTCCTCTGAGGTAAAATAGACACGGAATCCTGTTGGAAAGAATCAAGCAATCAAAGTAGGTAAATACAACAGAAACAAGAGGATTCTTACCTTCTTCTGGTACCACACCACAGCATCTCGCACTTTGGACGCCATTTACATGTCAGAGGTCACCAGCTGGGGCATTTTAGGCTGTAAAACGGAGAGAACGAGAGAGAGAGAGAGAGATCAGTCAATGAGGAGTCTGTGTTGCTTCGCATAGCTTTTAAAGCCTCTACCTGCTGGGCAGGTGTGTCATGCTCTGTGACATCACACACACACACACACACACACACACACACACACACACACACACACACACACACACACACACACACACACACACACACACACACACACACACACACACACACACACACACACACCTCATTAATAGTGAGGCGAGCCTTTGAGAGGAATAGGCAGTCTCTCTTGACAGTACCTTGGCTCCCGCGACATATACACACACACACACACACACACGAAGTAGAGAAGCTAATCAGGAAGCTGGCAGGGCTGTGTTGCTGCCACCATCCTATTCATATTCAATACCAGACACACAGAACGGTCAGCAGAGAAGCTAGTCTGGTCAGAGCTCAGACTGAGGGGAGTTAGTCTCTCTCTCTAAACAGATGGGCTGTTATGTGAAGGGGAGCCAGTCTCTCTCTCTCTCTAAACAGATGGGCTGTTATGTGAAGGGGAGTCAGTCTCTCTCTAAACAGATGGGCTGTTATGTGAAGGGGAGTCAGTCTCTCTCTCTCTCTAAACAGATGGGCTGTTATGTGAAGGGGAGTCAGTCTCTCTCTAAACAGATGGGCTGTTATGTGAAGGGGAGTCAGTCTCTCTCTAAACAGATGGGCTGTTATGTGAAGGGGAGTCAGTCTCTCTCTAAACAGATGGGCTGTCATGTGAAGGGGAGCCAGTCTCTCTCTAAACAGATGGGCTGTTATGTGAAGGGGAGTCAGTCTCTCTCTAAACAGATGGGCTGTTATGTGAAGGGGAGCCAGTCTCTCTCTAAACAGATGGGCTGTTATGTGAAGGGGAGTCAGTCTCTCTCTAAACAGATGGGCTGTTATGTGAAGGGGAGTCAGTCTCTCTCTAAACAGATGAGCTGTTATGTGAAGGGGAGTCAGTCTCTCTCTCTCTAAACAGATGGGCTGTTATGTGAAGGGGAGTCAGTCTCTCTCTAAACAGATGGGCTGTTATGTGAAGGGGAGTCAGTCTCTCGCTCTCTCTCTAAACAGATGGGCTGTTATGTGAAGGGGAGTCAGTCTCTCTCTAAACAGATGGGCTGTTATGTGAAGGGGAGTCAGTCTCTCTCTAAACAGATGGGCTGTTATGTGAAGGGGAGTCAGTCTCTCTCTAAACAGATGAGTGTTGCTTGACATTTCTCGAGGCCTGCATTCAGGTGTGTGTGCAGGTGTGTGGGTGTGTGTGTGTACGTGTGTGTGTGTACGGGTGTCTGTGTGTGTACGTGCGTGCGTCTGTGTACGGGTGTGTGTTTGTGTGTGTGTGTGTGTACGGGCATCTGTGTGTGTGTGTGTGTGTGTGTCTGAACAGGCGTGTCTTTGTGTGTCAGGCTCATAACAGGGCTACCGGTGGGTGTTGCTATGGTGACCAGTGAGCTGAGATAAGGCAGGGCTTTTTTTGTAAATGACATTGCCGAAGCCAAGCATCGGTAGGATAGTCAGTTTTACGAGGGTATGTTTGGCAGCATGAGTGAAGGAGGCTTTGTTGTGAAATAGGAAGCCGATTCTAGATGTAATTTTGGATTGGAGATGCTTAATGTGAGTCTGGAAGGAGAGTTTAAAGTCTAACCAGACACCTAGGTATTTGTAGTTGTCCACATATTCTAAGTCAGAACTGACAGGCGGGCGGGTGCGGGCAGCGATCGGTTGAAGGGCATGCATTTAGTTTTACTTTCATTTAAGAGCAGTTGGAGGCCACGGAAGGAGTGTTGTATGGCACTGAAACTAGTTTGGAGGTTTTTTAACACACAGTGTCCAAAGAAGAAGTATACAGAATGGTGTCGTCTGCATAGAGGTGGATCAGAGAATCAGCAAGAGCGACATCATTGATGTATACAGAGAAAAGAGTTGGTCCGAGAATTGAACCCTGTGGCACCCCCATAGAGAGTGCCAGAGGTCCGAAAAACAGGCCCTCTGAATTGACAAACTGAACTCTATCTGAGAAGTAGTTGGTGAACCAGGCGAGGCAGTCATTTGAGAAACCAAGGCTATTGAGTCGGCCGATAAGAATGCAATGATTGACAGAGTCGAAAGCCTTGGCCAGGTCGATGAAGACGGCTGCACAGTACTGTCTTTTATCGATGGCGGTTATGATATTGTTTAGGACCTTGAGCGTGGCTGAGGTGCCGTGTTAGTGAACAATCCAGCAAGCATCAGCTGTGTAGCCGAGTGATCATAGGGCCCAATGAGCAGCAATAGGTAAGTCAGGGGGCCGTTCGGTAGTCGCTACTACGCTAGGCGAGCGGGAGACACGGCATTCAGAAAGCTAGCGCGCCGGGGCGAGACAATTACGTCGGCAGAGCAGTCGTGATGGATCGGCAGGGCTCCGTGTCGACAATAAAGGGTCCAGGCCAATTGGCAAAAGAGGTGTTGTTGCCCAGGAATTAGGTGGTCTTCTTCGTTGGCTAGCCGGGAGATGGGCCTAGCTCCAGGCTAGCTCAAGGCTAACTGGTGTTTGCTTCGTGACAGAGGCGTTAGCCAACAATAGCCACTCGGTTGCAGCTAGCTAGCTGCGATGATCCGGTGTAATGGTCCAGAGCATGCGGCAGGAATCCGGTGATGTGGTAGAGAAAAGCAGTCCGATATGCTCTGGGTTGATATCGCGCTGTGCAGACTGGCAGGTATTGACCGAGCTAAAGCTGGCTGGTGTCTGAGCTAAAGGTGAAGACAGTTATCAGTGACTAACAATGACTAGTAGCTAGTTAGCTGGCTAGCGTCTGATGGAGGCTCCAGTTATAAAGTATAGAGATAGCAGATCCGTACCACATTGGGTGAGGCGGGTTGCAGGAAAGAATATTCAGTTCGTAGATGGAAAGTGAGATTAAAATATATACGGGAAAAAAACAAAGAAATTATTTACACGGGACAAGACAAGCACACGTCCGACTGCTACGCCATCTTGGGAGATATTTATAGTGCAGCTCATAAGCTGTCAAGATCGTAATGGATGTCAATTGTCGAACAGCCTGCTCTTTCCATCTGACAGTGTTGAGTTTGGGAAACCCTGCTCTAGGTACTGTTTCAACACTACGATGGTTTCAAGTACACTCGGCCGTTTCTAAGTACACTCGGCCGTTTCTAAGTACACTCGGCCGTTTCTAAGTACACTCGGCCGTTTCTAAGTACACTCGGCCGTTTCTAAGTACACTCGGCCGTTTCTAAGTACACTCGGCCGTTTCTAAGTACACTCGGCCGTTTCTAAGTACACTCGGCCGTTTCTAAGTACACTCGGCCGTTTCTAAGTACACTCGGACGTTTCAAGTACACTCGGACGTTTCAAGTACACTCGGACGTTTCAAGTACACTCGGACGTTTCAAGTACACTCGGACGTTTCAAGTACACTCGGACGTTTCAAGTACACTCGGACGTTTCAAGTACACTCGGACGTTTCAAGTACACTCGGACGTTTCAAGTACACTCGGACGTTTCAAGTACACTCGGACATTTCTAAGTACACTCGGACATTTCTAAGTACACTCGGACGTTTCTAAGTACACTCGGACGTTTCTAAGTACACTCGGACGTTTCTAAGTACACTATGATGTTTAAAGTCTTTATCTGATGAGCAGATGTTTCTGGGTGGGGCCTTTTTTCTTCTGGCTCTGCACAATATCTGTGTGACACCGCATCTCGTTCAGCACACACACATTCTGTGATGAGTCTTTTCCACCTTCAGTGTTTGATTGAGCCTGGCATTGTGTGCTAGATGGGGCGGTGTAATGGGTTGACACTTTTGGGACGATTATATTCCACCAGTCAAGCGTAGTCAAGTGCAGCAGAGTTAGTTGGAAGGAAACAAATGTTATTTCACCCCAGGTCTGATGGAAGTTGGTTCCCCTCCATAGAACTGCAGTGGTCCAGGAAGAAAGTGGTGTTCCTAGAATATAAATACTATTTCTCACAGAGACTATTTATAGCTAGTAGGAAATGTCTTGTTTTTCTTAAAGAGAGGTCTCATTCCTGACTGATTACACTGTTGCTAGGATGCTCCTCCCAGTCCAATCCTTCTGCTCTATTTCTCTCTCTCTGTGTGTGTGTGTGTGTGTGTGTGTGTGTGTGTGTGTGTGTGTGTGTGTGTGTGTGTGTGTGTGCGCACACACCTGGCAACGACATCAAAAGGAGATCCTCCACTTCAAAACACACAGCTTCCGTGTCTTTGCGGCTTAAGAACCGAGCTTTGAGAGGTAGATAAACTGACGCCAGAGAATCAGACCACAGTGATCTGTAGTGATGACATACGAGGTAGACGCCTAGTCCCCAGGCGGCACCTGGCATCCGGTTCAGGAGGACTAAACAGAACAGAGCTGTTTATATCTATGATGCCACACAGTGAGCCAGCAGCGCTAATAGAACAAGAGAGACTGTAGCACCACACAGTGAGCCAGCAGAGCTAATAGAACAAGAGAGACTGTAGCACCACACAGTGAGCCAGCAGAGCTAATAGAACAAGAGAGACTGTAGCATCACACAGTGAGCCAGCAGCGCTAATAGAACAAGAGAGACTGTAGCATCACACAGTGAGCCAGCAGAGCTAATAGAACAAGAGAGACTGTAGCATCACACAGTGAGCCAGCAGCGCTAATAGAACAAGAGAGACTGTAGCATCACACAGTGAGCCAGCAGCGCTAATAGAACAAGAGAGACTGTAGCATCACACAGTGAGCCAGCAGAGCTAATAGAACAAGAGAGACTGTAGCACCACACAGTGAGCCAGCAGAGCTAATAGAACAAGAGAGACTGTAGCATCACACAGTGAGCCAGCAGCGCTAATAGAACAAGAGAGACTGTAGCATCACACAGTGAGCCAGCAGAGCTAATAGAACAAGAGAGACTGTAGCATCACACAGTGAGCCAGCAGCGCTAATAGAACAAGAGAGACTGTAGCATCACACAGTGAGCCAGCAGCACTAATAGAACAAGGGAGACTGTAGCATCACACAGTGAGCCAGCAGCGCTAATAGAACAAGAGAGACTGTAGCATCACACAGTGAGCCAGCAGCGCTAATAGAACAAGAGAGACTGTAGCATCACACAGTGAGCCAGCAGAGCTAATAGAACAAGAGAGACTGTAGCATCACACAGTGAGCCAGCAGCGCTAATAGAACAAGAGAGACTGTAGCATCACACAGTGAGCCAGCAGCGCTAATAGAACAAGAGAGACTGTAGCATCACACAGTGGGCCAGCAGAGCTAATAGAACAAGAGAGACTGTAGCATCACACAGTGAGCCAGCAGAGCTAATAGAACAAGAGAGACTGTAGCATCACACAGTGAGCCAGCAGCGCTAATAGAACAAGAGAGACTGTAGCATCACACAGTGAGCCAGCAGCGCTAATAGAACAAGAGAGACTGTAGCATCGTAGACTGAGATCACTGTCTCTCTGGTCGTGTCTACACTTGACACTTACATGCGACTTCTGCAATCAGAATACGAAGATCGCATTGAAAAGACGGGTCTCGACCCACAAAAGTCACATCGTGGTCTGCTTGTGTTCAGATCTGTCTGACCATTTCAGGGGTGGTCAGGGATGCATTGTGTGAGGATTTCTCCTCAGTCTGGACGCAATCAGTTTACCGAAAGCGCATAAAGTGTGTGACACTTTTTCATTATAATGTTGGAGAAATACCTTCCTGGTGTGTGAGGAACATGTTTGCTGGCCTCATAAATGCAAGACAGATAGCTAATATTTATAATCAGACAGAGGAGGACTTCAGCCTGTAGTCTGTAGCTTCATTAACACACTCAAACACTCTCTCACACTGCCCCACACATTCACAACGATGAACACACATTCACACACATTGACTGGACACCCCGGTCCGCGAGCAGAAGGCCTTTCACTTATTCTGTGATGAGTGTTTTTACTGCAGGGGTTTTCATTTTACGAGCTACTCGCTGAAGGAGTGTTGAGGAGACAGTGAGACAGAGTTAGGCTACCTGGGATAAATCTGAACGTGATTCCCAGTATTTCAGGTAATTGCCTGTTCTCTCTAGCTAAGCCCCCTTTCATCCAGAAATGATACTGTTGCTTTAAAGAGATTAAATGTCATCATTTAGTCTGCTCAGAAAGAAATCCCTAAATAATGTCTATGTTGCATGTTGGTTTTCACTCATGCCGGATTAATCCAAATAAAAACTCAAATCCCCAACCAGTCATTATTCACTTGCCTATATGTAGACTACCCTGGCTCTGGTACAGCCAGTCATTATTCACTTGTCTATATGTAGACTATCCTGGCTCTGGTACAGCCAGTCATTATTCACTTGTCTATATGTAGACTATCCTGGCTCTGGTTACAGCCAGTCATTATTCACTTGCCTATGTGTAGACTATCCTGGCTCTGGTACAGCCAGTCATTATTCACTTGCCTATATGTAGACTATCCTGGCTCTGGTTACAGCCAGTCATTATTCACTTGTCTATATGTAGACTATCCTGGCTCTGGTTACAGCCAGTCATTATTCACTTGTCTATATGTAGACTATCCTGGCTCTGGTTACAGCCAGTCATTATTCACTTGTCTATATGTAGACTATCCTGGCTCTGGTTACAGCCAGTCATTATTCACTTGGCTATATGTAGACTACCCTGGCTCTGGGTACAGCCAGTCATTATTCACTTGGCTATATGTAGACTATCCTGGCTCTGGTACAACCAGTCATTATTCACTTGGCTATATGTAGACTATCCTGGCTCTGGTACAACCAGTCATTATTCACTTGTCTATATGTAGACTATCCTGGCTCTGGTTACAGCCAGTCAACAACAACCTCCTCAGCTGTTTTGGAGTCTAAAGCTGCTGGTTTGGCTGATGGTCGGTTACAATAATCACAGTAGGATTAGACCTAGCTACTCCTTAGTGACAACACTGTATGGGCCAAGCAATCACACACACACACACACACACACACACACACACACACACACACACACACACCCCTGTTCCACAGCGTCATCCAGAGAACTACACAGGAAAACAAAACCAGGCCAGGAAAACCTGGACGGTTCACAAGGAGCGTTCCCAAAAACATCTCCTGTTATGTTGAGGAGTCTTGCTACTTGCCAAGGGTTCTGTGTTAACTCTATAGAACACACACACACACACACACACAGGGGAGCCGAGACAAGGCTTGTGTGTGTGTGTGTGTGTGTGTGTGTGTGTGTGTGTGCAGCACATCCCCTCATATCTCACTCAAAAAACAAATAACAGCAGTATCCCTATAAACACTACCTTCAGGTTAATCTCTTGTGGATTGACAATGTAATCTGACCAAATTACACAAAATGTTAATTCTGGGTTACCTTCAGGTCAACTCATTCAGTTACAGTTAGGGCTAAATATTACTGGGAAAGGGGACACCTAGTAACCCTAATAACACAACCTCTTAACCGCTAGGCTACCTGCCACCCTAATAACACAACCTCTTAACCGCTAGGCTACCTGCCACCCTAATAACACAACCTCTTAACCGCTAGGCTACCTGCCACCCTAATAACACAACCTCTTAACCGCTAGGCTACCTGCCACCCTAATAACACAACCTCTTAACCGCTAGGCTACCTGCCACCCTAATAACACAACCTCTTAACCGCTAGGCTACCTGCCACCCTAATAACACAACCTCTTAACCGCTAGGCTACCTGCCACCCTAATAACACAACCTCTTAACCGCTAGGCTACCTGCCACCCTAATAACACAACCTCTTAACCGCTAGGCTACCTGCCACCCTAATAACACAACCTCTTAACCGCTAGGCTACCTGCCACCCTAATAACACAACCTCTTAACCGCTAGGCTACCTGCCACCCTAATAACACAACCTCTTAACCGCTAGGCTACCTGCCACCCTAATAACACAACCTCTTAACCGCTAGGCTACCTGCCACCCTAATAACACAACCTCTTAACCGCTAGGCTACCTGCCACCCTAATAACACAACCTCTTAACCGCTAGGCTACCTGCCACCCTAATAACACAACCTCTTAACCGCTAGGCTACCTGCCACCCTAATAACACAACCTCTTAACCGCTAGGCTACCTGCCACCCTAATAACACAACCTCTTAACCGCTAGGCTACCTGCCACCCTAATAACACAACCTCTTAACCGCTAGGCTACCTGCCACCCTAATAACACAACCTCTTAACCGCTAGGCTACCTGCCACCCTAACAACACAACCTCTTAACCGCTAGGCTACTTGCCACCCTAACAACACAACCTCTTAACCGCTAGGCTACCTGCCACCCTAATAACACAACCTCTTAACCGCTAGGCTACCTGCCACCCTAATAACACAACCTCTTAACCGCTAGGCTACCTGCCACCCTAATAACACAACCTCTTAACCGCTAGGCTACCTGCCACCCTAATAACACAACCTCTTAACCGCTAGGCTACCTGCCACCCTAATAACACAACCTATTAACCGCTAGGCTACCTGCCACCCTAATAACACAACCTCTTAACCGCTAGGCTACCTGCCACCCTAATAACACAACCTCTTAACCGCTAGGCTACCTGCCACCCTAATAACACAACCTCTTAACCGCTAGGCTACCTGCCACCCTAACAACACAACCTCTTAACCGCTAGGCTACCTGCCACCCTAATAACACAACCTCTTAACCGCTAGGCTACCTGCCACCCTAACAACACAACCTCTTAACCGCTAGGCTACCTGCCACCCTAATAACACAACCTCTTAACCGCTAGGCTACCTGCCACCCTAATAACACAACCTCTTAACCGCTAGGCTACCTGCCACCCTAATAACACAACCTCTTAACCGCTAGGCTACCTGCCACCCTAATAACACAACCTCTTAACCGCTAGGCTACCTGCCACCCTAATAACACAACCTCTTAACCGCTAGGCTACCTTCCACCCTAATAACACAACCTCTTAACCGCTAGGCTACCTGCCACCCTAATAACACAACCTCTTAACCGCTAGGCTACCTGCCACCCTAATAACACAACCTCTTAACCGCTAGGCTACCTGCCACCCTAATAACACAACCTCTTAACCGCTAGGCTACCTGCCACCCTAATAACACAACCTCTTAACCGCTAGGCTACCTGCCACCCTAATAACACAACCTCTTAACCGCTAGGTTACCTGCCACCCTAATAACACAACCTCTTAACCGCTAGGCTACCTGCCACCCTAATAACACAACCTATTAACCGCTAGGCTACCTGCTACCCTAATAACACAACCTCTTAACCGCTAGGCTACCTGCTACCCTAATAACACAACCTCTTAACCGCTAGGCTACCTGCCACCCTAATAACACAACCTCTTAACCGCTAGGCTACCTGCCACCTGTCACACTGTCAGGTATTTTGAGGAGCAGGACCCGGATTCACAAAACCTTATCTGCCATTTTCCCCTTAACTTTAGACTGTAAGAAGAATGTAAAGAAAAGTTGCTATTCCTCAACAAGGATACTGGATATGTTCTTATTTAATGTATTATATTTCTCCTTAAATACGATTGCTATCTGGGAATTAAGAATATTTCCAAGAAGAAATCAAATAACTTTATTTTCAAGAATCAAATATATTCTTAACTTTTTTCTTACGTAGAAAACATAAGAAATAACTAGGTATATACATCTCTCCTTTCAAGACGATTCAATAACCATCTAGATACATGGGCTCCAATACCACACAGGAACCATATGCTTAGTTTGAAACGATTCATTAACCATCTAGATACATGGGCTCCAATACCATACAGGAACCATATGTTTAGTTTGAAATGATTCATTAACCATCTAGATACATGGGCTCCAATACCACACAGGAACCATATGTTTAGTTTGAAACGATTCAATAACCATCTAGATACATGGGCTTCAATACCACACAGGAACCATATGTTTAGTTTGAAACGATTCAATAACCATCTAGATACATGGGCTCCAATACCACACAGGAACCATATGTTTAGTTTGAAACGATTCAATAACCATCTAGATACATGGGCTCCAATACCATACAGGAACCATATGTTTAGTTTGAAATGATTCGGTTTGATCAGTGGAACGAATCGATGCAATTCGGTAAAACTCAATATACATGTTTTGGTTTGTTGCATGAACACTTTAATGTTCCATTTTAAATATCTGCTGCTGATGGGAGGTCAGGAGCTGGGCCTGTCTGAGCTGGGCCTGTCTGAGCTGGGCCTGTCTGAGCTGGGCCTGTCTGAGCTGGGCCTGTCTGAGCTGGGCCTGTCTGAGCTGGGCCTGTCTGAGCTGGGCCTGTCTGAGCTGGGCCTGTCTGAGCTGACTTCTAGAAACTGTGTGTGTGTGTCTGTGTGTCTGTCTGTGTGTCTGTCTGTGTGTGTGTATGTACCTGAGCAGGGCCATATGGCAGGCTGAGCATCTACCACCTCACTATCAGATTAGGTGTTGGGGCAAGTTCAGCTTTTTCTGCTTAACTAACCTAAAATGGAGGCAGATCTGTGTCCCAGCCTCACAGTCCCTTTATAGAGAGAGACAGACAGAGTGAAAGACACCACGAAATTGGCTTTAATAATAGGATGTTCACTCCTCTGATCTAAACCTTTCTGGTTCAGGTCCAAATGGCACTCAATTCCCCTATAATAGTGCACTACTTTTGACCAGGGTCCATAGGGCTCTGTTTAAAAGTAGTACACTATATAGGGAATAGGGTAACGTTTGGGACTCTCACCAGTCTCTCAGTGGACCTGTAAGTAGGTCAGGGCAGAATAACAAACCGGGCGGTGGGGGAACATAAAAATAGATTCCTGAACCTCTTACTCCCTACAGAAGGCTATCTCTCCAGGAACAGAGTTGGAGTTAAAACCTACCGGAGGGTATCTCTCCAGGAACAGAGTTGGAGTTAAAACCTACCGGAGGGTATCTCTCCAGGAACAGAGTTGGAGTTAAAACCTACCGGAGGGTATCTCTCCAGGAACAGGGTTGGAGTTAAAACCTACCGGAGGGTATCTCTCCAGGAACAGGGTTGGAGTTAAAACCTACAGGAGGGTATCTCTCCAGGAACAAGGTTGGAGTTAAAACCTACAGAAGGCTATCTCTCCAGGAACAGGGTTGGAGTTAAAACCTACAGAAGGCTATCTCTCCAGGAACAGGGTTGGAGTTAAAACCTACAGAAGGCTATCTCTCCAGGAACAGGGTTGGAGTTAAAACCTACAGGAGGGTATCTCTCCAGGAACAGGGTTGGAGTTAAAACCTACAGGTCCACTACAGCCTTTCCTCCTCCTCCTCTCAGCCTCTCCTCCTCCTCCTCCTCCTCCTCCTCCTCCTCCTCCTCTCAGCCTCTCATCCCCCTCCTCTCAGCCTCTCATCCCCCTCCTCTCAGCCTCTACCACTCCTCTCCCCTTCCTCCTCTCAGCCTCTTCTCAGCCTCTCCTCCTCCTCCTCTCAGCCTCTCCTCCTCCTCCTCCTCTCAGCCTCTACCCCTCATCTCCCCTTCCTCCTCTCAGCCTCTCCTCCTCTCAGCCCCCCGCCTCCTCCTCTCAGCCTCTCTCCCTCCTCCTCTCAGCCTCTCTCCCTCTCCTCCTCCTCTCAGTCGCTTCTCCTCCTCTCAGTCGCTTCTCCTCCTCTCAGTCGCTTCTCCTCCTCTCAGTCGCTTCTCCTCCTCTCAATCGCTTCTCCTCCTCTCAGTCTCGTCTCTTCTCCTCTCAGTCTCGTCTCTTCTCCTCTCAGTGACTTACTACCAGAGATCAAACCACCAATATCTCTACAACGTGCCGCTACTTGGATGGGTTAAAGGGATGAAAAAGGAGAGAGAACCAGACTGAGAAGGAGTGTTCAGGTTCAGCCAATCAAAACCATCTGGGTTCCATTGCAGCCAAGGACAGCGCAGTTCAGTGTGTGTATGTTGGAGTACTGCCGATTGAAACAGGTCAATAATGTAGATGTGGAAATGACAGAGAACCAGACGAGGGGCCAGGCCTCTAACTGTTCTGACACCATTGGGGTGTTAACTGCAAGCTAGGGTGGTCTCCTTGTCTAGCTACCTCATCATTGTGTTATGGTTTCAGAACATCACTCTGGACAGGGCAAAGCAGAACATCACTCTGGACAGGGCAAAGCAGAACATCACTCTGGACAGGGCAAAGCAGAACATCACTCTGGACAGGGCAAAGCAGAACATCACTCTGGACAGGGCAAAGCAGAACATCACTCTGGACAGGGCAAAGCAGAACATCACTCTGGACAGGGCAAAGCAGAACATCACTCTGGACAGGGCAAAGCAGAACATCACTCTGGACAGGGCAAAGCAGAACATCACTCTGGACAGGGCAAAGCAGAACATCACTCTGGACAGGGCAAAGCAGAACATCACTCTGGACAGGGCAAAGCAGAACATCACTCTGGACAGGGCAAAGCAGAACATCACTCTGGACAGGGCAAAGCAGAACATCACTCTGGACAGGGCAAAGCAGAACATCACTCTGGACAGGGCAAAGCAGAACATCACTCTGGACAGGGCAAAGCAGAACATCACTCTGGACAGGACAAAGCAGAACATCACTCTGGACAGGGCAAAGCAGAACATCACTCTGGACAGGGCAAAGCAGAACATCACTCTGGACAGGGCAAAGCAGAACATCACTCTGGACAGGGCAAAGCAGAACATCACTCTGGACAGGGCAAAGCAGAACATCACTCTGGACAGGGCAAAGCAGAACATCACTCTGGACAGGACAAAGCAGAACATCACTCTGGACAGGGCAAAGCAGAACATCACTCTGGACAGGGCAAAGCAGAACATCACTCTGGACAGGACAAAGCAGAACATCACTCTGGACAGGGCAAAGCAGAACATCACTCTGGACAGGGCAAAGCAGAACATCACTCTGGACAGGGCAAAGCAGAACATCACTCTGGACAGGGCAAAGCAGAACATCACTCTGGACAGGGCAAAGCAGAACATCACTCTGGACAGGGCAAAGCAGAACATCACTCTGGACAGGACAAAGCAGAACATCACTCTGGACAGGGCAAAGCAGAACATCACTCTGGACAGGACAAAGCAGAACATCACTCTGGACAGGGCAAAGCAGAACATCACTCTGGACAGGGCAAAGCAGAACATCACTCTGGACAGGGCAAAGCAGAACATCACTCTGGACAGGGCAAAGCAGAACATCACTCTGGACAGGGCAAAGCAGAACATCACTCTGGACAGGGCAAAGCAGAACATCACTCTGGACAGGGCAAAGCAGAACATCACTCTGGACAGGGCAAAGCAGAACATCACTCTGGACAGGGCAAAGCAGAACATCACTCTGGACAGGGCAAAGCAGAACATCACTCTGGACAGGGCAAAGCAGAACATCACTCTGGACAGGGCAAAGCAGAACATCACTCTGGACAGGGCAAAGCAGAACATCACTCTGGACAGGGCAAAGCAGAACATCACTCTGGACAGGGCAAAGCAGAACATCACTCTGGACAGGGCAAAGCAGAACATCACTCTGGACAGGGCAAAGCAGAACATCACTCTGGACAGGGCAAAGCAGAACATCACTCTGGACAGGGCAAAGCAGAACATCAAACTACATGTTTGTCCAAACTAAATGTGATTTTTGGATTTTTTTTTCTAATTTTGTCTGTCATAGTTGAAGTGTACCTATGATGAAAATTACAGGCCTCTCACATCTTTTTAAGTGGGAGAACTTGCACAATTGGTGGCTGACTAAATACTTTTTTGCCCCACTGTATTTCCCTCAGATTATACAGATCCACAAAGATTTACAAAACAAATCCAATTTTGATAAACTCCCATATCTACTGGGTGAAATACCAGTGTGCATCACAGCAGCAAGATTTGTGACCTGTTGACACAAGAAAAGGTCAACCAGTGAAGAACAAACACCATTGTAAATACAACCCATATTTATGTTTATTTATTTTCCCTTGACTATTTGCACATCTGTATATAGACATATGACATTTGAAATATCTTTATTCTTTTGTGAGTGTACTATTTGCTGTTCACTTTTTATTGTTTATATCACTTTTGTTTATTATCTATTTCACTTGCTTTGGCAATGTAAACATGTTTCCCATGACAATAAAGCCCTTTGATTTGAGAGAGAGAATGTCGGAAGTCAGTCCGATTACAAATCAGGAGGTGGGAGGTGACAGAGTTACATAATGATGTGTAATGAATGACATAAAACAGATGTTATGAAAACAATTCTGAAACGCTGAACAGAACAGCTACACACAGACAGAGGACGGACCCTGCTGGCAGCCTATCACATAATACAACACTAGCTACTATACTACACAGACAGAGGACGGACCCTGCTGGCAGCCTATCACACAATACAACACTAGCTACTATGCTACACACAGACAGAGGACGGACCCTGCTGGCAGCCTATCACATAATACAACACTAGCTACTATGCTACACACACACAGAGAACTGACCCTGCTGGCAGCCTATCACATAATACAACACTAGCTACTATGCTACACACACACAGAGAACTGACCCTGCTGGCAGCCTATCACACAATACAACACTAGCTACTATGCTACACACAGACAGAGAATGGACCCTGCTGGCAGCCTATCACACAATACAACACTAGCTACTATGCTACACACACACAGAGAACTGACCCTGCTGGCAGCCTATCACACAATACAACACTAGCTACTATGCTACACACACACAGAGAACTGACCCTGCTGGCAGCCTATCACACAATACAACACTAGCTACTATGCTACACACAGACAGAGAATGGACCCTGCTGGCAGCCTATCACACAATACAACACTAGCTACTATGCTACACACACACAGAGAATGGACCCTGCTGGCAGCCTATCACACAATACAACACTAGCTACTATGCTACACACAGACAGAGAATGGACCCTGCTGGCAGCCTATCACATAATACAACACTAGCTACTATGCTACACACAGACAGAGAATGGACCCTGCTGGCAGCCTATCACACAATACAACACTAGCTACTATACTACACAGACAGAGGATGGACCCTGCTGGCAGCCTATCACACAATACAACACTAGCTACTATGCTACACACAGACAGAGAATGGACCCTGCTGGCAGCCTATCACACAATACAACACTAGCTACTATGCTACACACAGACAGAGAATGGACCCTGCTGGCAGCCTATCACACAATACAACACTAGCTACTATGCTACACACACACAGAGAATGGACCCTGCTGGCAGCCTATCACACAATACAACACTAGCTACTATGCTACACACAGACAGAGAATGGACCCTGCTGGCAGCCTATCACACAATACAACACTAGCTACTATGCTACACACACACAGAGAATGGACCCTGCTGGCAGCCTATCACACAATACAACACTAGCTACTATGCTACACACAGACAGAGAATGGACCCTGCTGGCAGCCTATCACATAATACAACACTAGCTACTATGCTACACACAGACAGAGAATGGACCCTGCTGGCAGCCTATCACATAATACAACACTAGCTACTATGCTACACACAGACAGAGAACTGACCCTGCTGGCAGCCTATCACATAATACAACACTAGCTACTATGCTACACACAGAGAATGGACCCTGCTGGCAGCCTATCACACAATACAACACTAGCTACTATGCTACACACAGACATAAACAACATATCACTTCATTGTCAGACTAGTGTACAACTGGGGTTGTATTCCAGGTCTGGGTGTCTTGTTCAAATAAGGAGGGGTGCATTACCAGTCAGAATGCATCCCCTCATTTTGTAGTGGTCGTGTAGCTGGTTAAAGTGGGGAAACCCAACACAGCTACCTGTTCCCGTGCATTTTAATGACATGGAAAGACTGCATCTCTGGACTGCAACCAGGTGAATGTGTTAGAGGAGTGGGGGGGACATCTGATCAACCCCCCCAGCGATGAGCGGCGGGGGAGGTGTTGCTGGCGGGGTATCCTGGGTGGGGGGGGGGGGGACATGTTTTCATCAGGTAGGAGGCTGATTCCCTCGCCAGCTCCAGTTACACCACAAGACCCCCAACTCAAGTTGCACTCTCTAAGTGACAGAGATAGCCTAGGCCTGCTGATACCCATTATGGAAGACCAACAGGACACTCTCTAAGTGACAAAAAGATAGCCTAGGCCTGCTGATACCCATGATGGAAGACCAACAGGACACTCTCTAAGTGACATAAAGATAGGCTAGGCCTGCTGATACCCATGATGGAAGACCAACAGGACACTCTCTAAGTGACATAAAGATAGGCTAGGCCTGCTGATACCCATGATGGAAGACCAACAGGACACTCTCTAAGTGACAAAAAGATAGGCTAGGCCTGCTGATACCCATGATGGAAGACCAACAGGACACTCTCTAAGTGACATAAAGATAGCCTAGGCCTGCTGACACCCATGATGGAAGGTAGAGGGGCTGGGTGGAGGTGGTGGAGGGCTGGTAGATATCTCAGGTGTCCCACTGACTGACATTGTTAGTCTTGATGAGATGAGGTAGATAAAGAGAGCGAGAGACGAGAGGAAGAGAGATACTATTCGTTCACTTATTCAGTGTCTCTGCTGCCCCCAATGTCCCTCTTCATCAATACTGCAGAAATAACCCTGAACACACACACACCCTAGTTATTGGGGGGGGGGGGGGGGGGGGGGGGGGAATAAATGGTTACGTATAGGGTTTTATTTTTGACAATATATTTTATCGTATCGCTTTGACAATATCACATTATATTATTTTTGCGCTAGTTGCCTGTACCTGTGCCAAAACTCCAATAGTTTTCCTTCATAGCTTGTCCTCCATCTTCTTTTTAAAAATAGTGAGTAAACACATTTCCATGTTCTTTGCTCCGTTCATCTTTCCCTTGATCCTGACTAGTCTCCCAGTCCCTGCCGCTGAAAAACATCCCTACAGCAAGATGCTGCCCCCACCATGCTTCACTGTAGGGATGGTGCCACCCCCATGCTTCACTGTAGGGATGGTGCCACCACCATGCTTCACTGTAGGGATGCTGCCACCCCCATGCTTCACTGTAGGGATGCTGCCACCACCATGCTTCACTGTAGGGATGCTGCCACCCCCATGCTTCACTGTAGGGATGCTGCCACCCCCATGCTTCACTGTAGAGATGCTGCCACCACCATGCTTCACTGTAGGGATGCTGCCACCCCCATGCTTCACTGTAGGGATGCTGCCACCCCCATGCTTCACTGTAGGGATGGTGCCACCACCATGCTTCACTGTAGGGATGGTGCCACCACCATGCTTCACTGTAGGGATGGCACCAGGTTTCCTGCAGTCAGAGTCTTTAAGGAGCCTTTTTGCAAACTCCAAAATGGGCTGTCATTTTCCTTTCACTGAGGAGTGGCTTCCATGTGGCTACTCTACCATAAAGGCCTGATTGGTGGAGTGCTGCAGAGATGGTTGTCCTTCTGGAAGGTTCTCCCATCTCCACAGAGGAACTCTGGAGCTCTGTCAAAGTGACCATCGGGTTCTTGGTCATCTCCCTGACCAAGGCCCTTCTCTCCCGATTGCTCAGTTTGGACGGGCGGCCAGCTCTAGGAAGAGTCTTGGTGGTTCCCAAAGTCTCCATGTAAGAATGAATAAGACCAACGTGTAAGTATTTCTGTTTTTGTGTTTTTAATAAATTGGAACATTTTCTCAAAACCTGTTTTTTTCTTTGTTATTATGCGGGATTGTATGTCGATTGATGATGACATTTTTTTTTTTTTAATGTTTTTTTTAGAATAGGGCTGTAACGTAACAAAATGTGGAAAAAGTCAAGGGGTCTGAATACTTTTCGAATGCACTGTATAGTGAGCAATATGTTTGGAACATGGAATCACAATAAAATCTCAGTATTAAATCACCATACATATAGTACAATCTAGACACTGTTAGAGGATGTTTTCAAACCGACAACTTTAACTTAGGTAAAACTTAAATCTGTTTTGACTAATTTCTAGCAGCATGTCACATGTGCAACCAGGGAAAAAACTCTAGACCACCTTTACTCCACACACAGAGACACGCACAAAGCTCTCCATTTGGTAAATCTGACCACAATTCTATCCTCCTGATTCCTGCTTACAAGCAAAAATTAAAGCAGGAAGTAGCAGTGACTCGCTCAATACGGAAGTGGTCAGATGACGCAGATGCTAAACTACAGGACTGTTTTGCTAGCAGGAATATTGCTGGAATATTTTCCTGGATTCATCCGATGGCATTGAGGAGTATACAAAGTCACCGGCTTCATCAATAAGTGCATTGATGGCGTCGTCCCCACAGTGACCGTACGTACATACCCCAACCAGAAGTCATGGATTACAGGCAACATCCGCAGTGAGCTAAAGGGTAGAGTTGCTGCTTTCAAGGAAAGGGACACTAACCCGGACGCTTTAAAGAAATCCCGAGTCAATACAGGACTAAAATTGAATCGTACTACTCATCTTCCCTCACTCTCTTTGTCCCTTAACCTCTCTCTTTCCCTGGGACAGCCTAAAAACACGCCACTTCCACACAGCTACCACCAAAAGTACATTTTTGTAGCAAGTTAAGAGAATTACGCAGACGGGATAGAAGAATGAACGTAGCAGGTTAGGAGAATTAGGTTAAGGTTACTACAAAAATCACTTTGAGCGAAGTGAGGTGTTTTTTACAGAGTCCCATCTTTCCCTCTGTGGCTTGTCTTCTCCTCCCTCCCTCCACCCCAGGCTTGTCTTCTCCTCCCTCCCTCCACCCCAGGCTTGTCTTCTCCTCCCTCCCTCCACCCCAGGCTTGTCTTCTCCTCCCTCCCTCCACCCCAGGCTTGTCTTCTCCTCCCTCCCTCCACCCCAGGCTTGTCTTCTCCTCCCTCCCTCCACCCCAGGCTTGTCTTCTCCTCCCTCCCTCCACCCCAGGCTTGTCTTCTCCTCCCTCCCTCCACCCCAGGCTTGTCTTCTCCTCCCTCCCTCCACCCCAGGCTTGTCTTCTCCTCCCTCCCTCCTCCCCAGGCTTGTCTTCTCCTCCCTCCCTCCACCCCAGGCTTGTCTTCTCCTCCCTCCCTCCACCCCAGGCTTGTCTTCTCCTCCCTCCCTCCTCACCGGGCTTGTCTTCTCCTCCCTCCCTCCTCCCCGGGCTTGTCTTCTCCTCCCTCCCTCCTCCCCGGGCTTGTCTTCTCCTCCCTCCCTCCTCCCCGGGCTTGTCTTCTCCTCCCTCCCTCCTCCCCGGGCTTGTCTTCTCCTCCCTCCCTCCTCCCCGGGCTTGTCTTCTCCTCCCTCCCTCCCTCCCTCCTCCCCGGGCTTGTCTTCTCCTCCCTCCCTCCCTCCCTCCTCCCCGGGCTTGTCTTCTCCTCCCTCCCTCCCTCCCTCCACCCCGGGCTTGTCTTCTCCTCCCTCCCTCCTCCCCGGGCTTGTCTTCTCCTCCCTCCCTCCTGCCCAGGCTAAAAGCTATTTCTCCAGGCTACTTTACATAACACTGCATGCCACCACAAGCACTCAACCACACTGTTTACACAGGTTACCAACACTGCTTACAGGCTGGGTAAGAGCTTTTTACAATGACCCGAGGACAGACAATACTACTAGTGACACCAATAATACGGGTTTTAGCAATCTGAAAATCTGCAAAAACAATATATTACATTTAACTCACGGCGGTTCCTCATCTGTGCCTGGGAGTCATCTAGGATGTTTCCCTATTCATCTAGGATGTTTCCCTAGTCATCTAGGATGTTTCCCTAGTCATCTAGGATGTTTCCCTATTCATCTAGGATGTTTCCCTATTCATCTAGGATGTTTCCCTATTCATCTAGGATGTTTCCCTAGTCATCTAGGATGTTTCCCTAGTCATCTAGGATGTTTCCCTAGTCATCTAGGATGTTTCCCTATCTCTGTAGCATGGCCCAGCAGAGAGGGTTTATTACTAGGGTAATGTTTTGAGTAGAGAGCACACCAAACAGAAATGTATAGACGAAAGCTGAAGTAGACTGCAGACCAACAGACTGACTGCAGAATGAGATGAGCTGCTATGAGAAGGCTGTCTGGAGGTAGAGCCCTGCGCAGGGCCCTGCATAGTCAGCAGTGTGGTTACTGCTCGTTTCCTGTCTGCACGACTACTCACCACACTCCCATGCACACATGGTTATGTCGCAGGCTAAATTAAAGACCAGCTAGCTGTGGTGTCACTTCCTGTTTCTATCTCTCCTCTGGTTGGGAACATGGTCTCTCTCTCTCTACTAATCTCTCTCTGTCAATCTCTCTCTCTACTAATCTCTCTCTGTCAATCTCTCTCTCTACTAATCTCTCTCTGTCAGTCTCTCTCTCTCTACTATTCTCTCTTTGTCAGTCTCTCTCTCTCTACTATTCTCTCTGTCAGTCTCTCTCTCTCTACTATTCTCTCTCTGTCAGTCTCTCTCTCTACTAATCTCTGTCAGTCTCTCTCTCTACTAATCTCTGTCAGTCTCTCTCTCTGTAAGTCTCTCTCTACTAATCTCTCTGTCAGTCTCTCTCTCTACTAATCTCTCTGTCAGTCTCTCTACTAATCTCTCGCTCTACTAATCTCTCTCGCTACTAATCTCTCTCTGACTGTCTCTCTCTGACTGTCTCTCTCTCTACTAATCCCTCTACTAATATCTCTGTCAGTCTCTCGCTCTACTAATCTCTCTCTACTAATCTCTCTCTACTAATCTCTCTCTACTAGTCTCTCTCTACTAGTCTCTCTCTGTCAGTCTCTCTCTGTCAGTCTCTCTCTGTCAGTCTCTCTCTCTACTAATCTCTCTGTCAGTCTCTCTCTCTACTAATCTCTCTGTCAGTCTCTCTCTCTACTAATCTCTCTGTCAGTCTCTCTCTCTACTAATCTCTCTGTCAGTCTCTCTCTACTAATCTCTCTCTGTCAGTCTCTCTCTCTACGAATCTCTCTCTGTCAGTCTCTCTCTCTACGAATCTCTCTCTGTCAGTCTCTCTCTCTACGAATCTCTCTCTGTCAGTCTCTCTCTCTACGAATCTCTCTCTGTCAGTCTCTCTCTCTACGAATCTCTTTGTCAGTCTCTCTCTCTCTACTAATCTCTCTCTCTACTAATCTCTCTCTACTAATCTCTCTCTACTAATCTCTCTCTGTCAGTCTCTCTACGAATCTCTTTCTGTCAGTATCTCTCTCTACTAATCTCTCTCTCTACTATTCTCTCTGTCAGTCTCTCTCTCTACTAACCTCTCTCTGTCAGTCTCTCTCTCTACTAATCTCTCTCTGACAGTCTCTCTCTCTACTAATCTCTCTCTGACAGTCTCTCTCTGTCAGTCTCTCTCTCTCTACTAATCTCTCTCTGTCAGTCTCTCTCTCTACTAATCTCTCTCTGTCAGTCTCTCTCTCTACTAATCTCTTTGTCAGTCTCTTTCTCTACTAATCTCTCTCTACTAATCTCTCTCTGTCAGTCTCTCTCTCTCTCTACTAATCTCTGTCAGTCTCTCTCTCTACTAATCTCTGTCAGTCTCTCTCCACTAATCTCTCTGTCAGTCTCTCTCCACTAATCTCTCTGTCAGTCTCTCTCTCTACTAATCTCTGTCAGTCTCTCTCTCTACTAATCTCTCTGTCAGTCTCTCTCTCTACTAATCTCTCTGTCAGTCTCTCTCTCTACTAATCTCTCTGTCAGTCTCTCTCTACTAATCTCTCTCTCTACTAATCTCTCTCTCTACTAATCTCTCTCTCTACTAATCTCTCTCTGTCAGTCTCTCTCTGTCAGTCTCTCTCTGTCAGTCTCTCTCTGTCAGTCTCTCTCTGTCAGTCTCTCTCTGTCAGTCTCTCTCTCTACTAATCTCTCTCTGTCAGTCTCTCGCTGTCTCTACTTGTTAATTCAATTCAAAGGGCTTTGTCATGGGAAACATATGTTTACGTTGCCAAAGCAAGTGAAGTAGATAATAAACAAAAGGGAAATGAACAAGGGAAACATTAGTGAACATTACACTTACAAAAGTTAAGAAAAGAGACATTTCAAATGTTATATTATTGACAATGTACAGTGTTGTAACAATGTGCAAATAGTTAAAGTATGAAAGGGAAAATAAATAAACATAAATATAGGTTGTATTTACAATGGTGTTTGTTCTTCACTGGTTGACCTTTTCTAATGGCAACAGGCCACAAATCTTTTTTGCACACTGCAGTATTTCGCCTAACAGATATGGGAGTTTATCAATGCTTGATTTGTTTTCAAATTCTTTGTGGGTCTGTGTAATCTGAGGGAAATATGTGCCTCTAATGTGGTCATACATTTGGCAGGAGGTTAGGAAGTGCAGCTCAGTTTCCACCTCATTTTGTGGGCAGTGAGCACATAGACTGTCTTCTCGAGAGCCATGTCTGCCTACGGCGGCCTTTCTCAATAGCAAGGCTATGCTCACTGAGTCTGTACATAGTCAAAGCTTTCCTTAAGTTTGGGTCAGTCACAGTGGTCAGGTATTCTGCCACTGTGTTCTCTCTGTTTAGGGACAAATAGCATTCTAGTTTGCTCTGTTTTTTTGTTAATTCTTTCCAATGTGTCAAGTAATTATCTTTTTGTTTTCTCATGATTTGGTTGGGTCTAATTGTGTTGCTGTCCTGGGGCTCTGTGGGGTGTGTTTGTGAACAGAGCCCCAGGACCAGCTTGCTTAGGGGACTCTTCTCCAGGTTCATCTCTCTGTAGGTGATGGCTTTGTTATGGAAGGTTTGGGAATCGCTTCTTTTTAGGTGGTTGTAGAATTTAACAGCTCTTTTCTGGATGTTGATAACTAGCGTGTATCGTCCTAATTCCTCTCTGCATTGTTTGAGGTTTTGCGTTGTACACAAAGCATATTTATGCAGAATTCTGCGTGCAGAGAGTCAGTTGGGTCTGTGTCCCATTTAGTGAATTCTTGGTTGGTGAGTGGACTGCCGACCTCACAACCATGAAGGGCAATGGGGTTCGATAACTGATTCATGCTTCTGCATGTTTGCTGTTGGTGAGACCACTTGTCTCACCTTGCTGGCTGTCAGGTCAACAAGACGGTCATGTCCAGCAATGTACACATCCTTGTATGAACAGCAGCCAATCACAACATGGACAATGGACTCCATCACATTAGAATACAGAATGGGTCCTGGCTTGCAGGGTACCAGAGTGATAGATGATATTGTGTTGGTAAAGGGAAGGTACTGCAACAGTAAAGGTGAGAATGTCCTGGCCAGCGCCAGCATTACGGAACGGGGAGACAGAGTGGTCAGCACAGTCCAGAGCAGCGAGTTCCCCCTGCAGCCTCAGGCCACTGTTGTAGTAGCTGGGAGACAGAGTGGTCAGCACAGTCCAGAGCAGCCTCAGGCCACTGTTGTAGTAGCTGGGAGACAGAGTGGTCAGCACAGTCCAGAGCAGCCTCAGGCCACTGTTGTAGTAGCTGGGAGACAGAGTGGTCAGCACAGTCCAGAGCAGCCTCAGGCCACTGTTGTAGTAGCTGGGAGACAGAGTGGTCAGCACAGTCCAGAGCAGCCTCAGGCCACTGTTGTAGTAGCTGGGAGACAGAGTGGTCAGCACAGTCCAGAGCAGCGAGTTCCCCTGCAGCCTCAGGCCACTGTTGTAGTAGCTGGGAGACAGAGTGGTCAGCACAGTCCAGAGCAGCCTCAGGCCACTGTTGTAGTAGCTGGGAGACAGAGTGGTCAGCACAGTCCAGAGCAGCGAGTTCCCCTGCAGCCTCAGTCCACTGTTGTAGTAGCTGGGAGACAGAGTGGTCAGCACAGTCCAGAGCAGCCTCAGGCCACTGTTGTAGTAACACACACACACTCTCTCTCTCTCTCTCTCTCTCTCTTTGGGGCATAGTTAGACAGAGCTCTGACTATGGATGGATGTGGGCCTACGTCACTGCTACACTGATGATGCCCTCTGTAACACACAGGGTTGGAGAGCTACATTGATGATGGAGAGACTGGTGTTATACTGCTACCTGCACACACACACACACACACACACACACACACACACACACAAAAAAAAGAGAGAGGGTAACAGCACCGCTTATTAACCTCAGCCACAGCACCGTGTATTAACCTCAGCCACAGCACCGTGTATTAACCTCAGCCACAGCACCGTGTATTAACCTCAGCCACAGCACCGTGTATTAACCTCAGCCACAGCACCGTGTATTAACCTCAGCCACAGCACCGTGTATTAACCTCAGCCACACCGCCGTGTATTAACCTCAGCCACACCGCCGCGTATTAACCTCAGCCACAGCACCGCGTATTAACCTCAGCCACAGCACCGCGTATTAACCTCAGCCACAGCACCGCGTATTAACCTCAGCCACAGCACCGCGTATTAACCTCAGCCACAGCACCGCGTATTAACCTCAGCCACAGCACCGCGTATCAACCTCCCTTTACATCTGAGTAGGGAAGATCTCTGTGGATTGAATGGAAGAAGCCTCAATAAGCCTCTAACCCAGTGCAACTCTGCAACAATAAATAGGTCTTGAGCTGCAGGTTATTCAAGGGGCTGTTCCCTGGAGCAGAGCCTACCGTAGGCCTATACAGCGCTCTGGTCAAAAGTAGTGCACTATATAGGGCTCTGGTCAAAAGTAGTGCACTATATAGGGCTCTGGTCAAAAGTAGTGCACTATATAGGGCTCTGGTCAAAAGTAGTGCACTATATAGGGCTCTGGTCAAAAGTAGTGCACTATATAGGGCTCTGGTCAAAAGTAGTGCACTATATATGGAATACGCTGCTATTTCGGATACAGGCCAAGACTATTCCTGGTGTCTGTCTGGAACTAGGCTATGCTGCTTTAAATGGCTCTCTGGGTGCCATCGTAGACCACATGGTGAAAACAAGACGCTGATCCAAAGTGCCCTTGGAGACAGTGTAGTAAAGTGCCCTTGGAGACAGTGTAGTAAAGTGCCCTTGGAGACAGTGTAGTAAAGTGCCCTTGGAGACAGTGTAGTAAAGTGCCCTTGGAGACAGTGTAGTAAAGTGCCCTTGGAGACAGTGTAGTAAAGTGCCCTTGGAGACAGTGTAGTAAAGTGCCCTTGGAGACAGTGTAGTAAAGTGCCCTTGGAGACAGTGTAGTAAAGTGCCCTTGGAGACAGTGTAGTAAAGTGCCCTTGGAGACAGTGTAGTAAAGTGCCCTTGGAGACAGTGTAGTAAAGTGCCCTTGGAGACAGTGTAGTAAAGTGCCCTTGGAGACAGTGTAGTAAAGTGCCCTTGGAGACAGTGTAGCAGGCTAACAACGTGTGGTTGTTGTCATGGTCGGGACAGGAGCTCAATAGGGAGATAGTACAGGACTTCCTCACAAATGTGAATAGAGGATATATAATTGAAGAGATATGGAAAACTAAACGAGGAAGGAGTATTGTGACACACACACACACATAAATCATGTGAGTGGCCTACATTTGAAAGCCTTGGCATGTGTAGAAAATTCCCATCATCCCAAAGATCTGTCTTTATGGAGTCGGTCGGTCCCTGTTATCAACAAAGACCTCCTTATTCTCGTTCACTAGTCACAAGCTGTCGCAGTTCAGACGGGAGAATAGGGTTTGAATAGGGTTAGGGTATAGAATAGGGTTTGGGTATA
Organism: Salvelinus fontinalis; assembly: GCF_029448725.1. Classification (NCBI taxonomy): domain Eukaryota; kingdom Metazoa; phylum Chordata; class Actinopteri; order Salmoniformes; family Salmonidae; genus Salvelinus; species Salvelinus fontinalis. Next base: position 516,720 of record NW_026600287.1, read on the forward strand.
GAATAGGGTTAGGGTATAGAATAGGGTTTGGGTATAGAATAGGGTTTGGGTATAGAATAGGGTTTGAATAGGGTTAGGGTATAGAATAGGGTTTGAATAGGGTTAGGGTATAGAATAGGGTTTGAATAGGGTTAGGGTATAGAATAGGGTTTGAATAGGGTTAGGGTATAGAATAGGGTTTGAATAGGGTTAGGGTATAGAATAGGGTTTGAACAGTATTAGGGTATAGAATATGGTTAGGGTATAGAATAGGGTTAGGGTATAGAATAGGGTTTGAATAGGGTTAGGGTATAGAATAGGGTTTGAATAGGGTTAGGGTATAGAATAGGGTTTGAATAGGGTTAGGGTATAGAATAGGGTTAGAGTATAGAATAAGGTTAGGGTATAGAATAGGGTATAGAATAGGGTTAGGGTATAGAATAGGGTTTGAATAGGGTTAGGGTATAGAATAGGGTTAGGGTATAGAATAGGGTTAGGGTATAGAATAGGGTATAGAATAGGGTTAGGGTATAGAATAGGGTATAGAATAGGGTTAGGGTATAGAATAGGGTTTGGGTATAGAATAGGGTTTGGGTATAGAATAGGGTTTGGGTATAGAATAGGGTTTGAATATAGAATAGGGTTTGAATAGGGTTAGGGTATAGAATAGGGTTAGGGTATAGAATAGGGTTTGAATAGGGTTTGGGTATAGAATAGGGTTTGAATAGGGTTAGGGTATAGAATAGGGTTAGGGTATAGAATAGGGTTAGGGTATAGAATAGGGTTAGGGTATAGAATAGGGTTTGAATAGGGTTAGCGTATATAGGGTGTGGGTATAGAATAGGGTTTGGGTATAGAATAGTTTGGGTATAGAATAGGGTTTGAATAGGGTTAGGGTATAGAATAGGGTTAGGGTATAGAATAGGGTTTGAATAGGGTTTGGGTATAGAATAGGGTTTGAATAGGGTTAGGGTATAGAATAGGGTTAGGGTATAGAATAGGGTTAGGGTATAGAATAGGGTTAGGGTATAGAATAGGGTTTGAATAGGGTTAGGGTATATAGGGTGTGGGTATAGAATAGGGTTTGGGTATAGAATAGTTTGGGTATAGAATAGGGTTTGAATAGGGTTAGGGTATAGAATAGGGTTTGAATAGGGTTAGGGTATAGAATAGGGTTTGAATAGGGTTAGGGTATAGAATAGGGTTTGGGTATAGAATAGGGTTTGAATAGGGTTAGGGTATAGAATAGGGTTAGGGTATAGAATAGGGTTTGGGTATAGAATAGGGTTAGGGTATAGAATAGGGTTTGAATAGGGTTAGGGTATAGAATAGGGTTTGAATAGGGTTAGGGTATAGAATAGGGTTTGAATAGGGTTAGGGTATAGAATAGGGTTTGGGTATAGAATAGGGTTTGAATAGGGTTAGGGTATAGAATAGGGTTAGGGTATAGAATAGGGTTTGGGTATAGAATAGGGTTTGGGTATAGAATAGGGTTTGGGTATAGAATAGGGTTTGGGTATAGAATAGGGTTTGGGTATAGAATAGGGTTTGGGTATAGAATATGGTATAGAATAGGGTTTGGGTATAGAATAGGGTTAGGGTATAGAATAGGGTTTGAATAGGGTTAGGGTATAGAATAGGGTTTGAATAGGGTTAGGGTATAGAATAGGGTTTGAATAGGGTTAGGGTATAGAATAGGGTTTGAATAGGGTTAGGGTATAGAATAGGGTTTGAATAGGGTTAGGGTATAGAATAGGGTTTGAATAGGGTTAGGGTATAGAATAGGGTTTGAATAGGGTTAGGGTATAGAATAGGGTTTGAATAGGGTTAGGGTATAGAATAGGGTTTGAATAGGGTTAGGGTATAGAATAGGGTTTGAATAGGGTTTGGGTATAGAATAGGGTTAGGGTATAGAATAGGGTTTGGGTATAGAATAGGGTTTGGGTATAGAATAGGGTTAGGGTATAGAATAGGGTTAGGGTATAGAATAGGGTTAGGGTATAGAATAGGGTTAGGGTATAGAATAGGGTTAGGGTATAGAACAGGGTTAGGGTATAGAATAGGGTTTAAATAGGGTTTGGGTATAGAATAGGGTTAGGGTATAGAATAGGGTTTGAATAGGGTTAGGGTATAGAATAGGGTTTGAATAGGGTTTGGGTATAGAATAGGGTATAGAATAGGGTTAGGGTATAGAATAGGGTTAGGGTATAGAATAGGGTTAGGGTATAGAATAGGGTATAGAATAGGGTTAGGGTATAGAATAGGGTTAGGGTATAGAATAGGGTTAGGGTATAGAATAGGGTTAGGGTATAGAATAGGGTTTGAATAGGGTTAGGGTATAGAATAGGGTTAGGGTATAGAATAGGGTTTGAATAGGGTTAGGGTATAGAATAGGGTTAGGGTATAGAATAGGGTTTGGGTATAGAATAGGGTTAGGGTATAGAATAGGGTTTGAATAGGGTTAGGGTATAGAATAGGGTTTGAATAGGGTTAGGGTATAGAATAGGGTTTGGGTATAGAATAGGGTTTGAATAGGGTTAGGGTATAGAATAGGGTTTGGGTATAGAATAGGGTTTGGGTATAGAATAGGGTTTGGGTATAGAATAGGGTTTGGGTATAGAATAGGGTTTGGGTATAGAATATGGTATAGAATAGGGTTTGGGTATAGAATAGGGTTAGGGTATAGAATAGGGTTTGGGTATAGAATAGGGTTAGGGTATAGAATAGGGTTTGAATAGGGTTAGGGTATAGAATAGGGTTTGAATAGGGTTAGGGTATAGAATAGGGTTTGAATAGGGTTAGGGTATAGAATAGGGTTTGAATAGGGTTAGGGTATAGAATAGGGTTTGAATAGGGTTAGGGTATAGAATAGGGTTTGAATAGGGTTAGGGTATAGAATAGGGTTTGAATAGGGTTAGGGTATAGAATAGGGTTTGAATAGGGTTAGGGTATAGAATAGGGTTTGAATAGGGTTAGGGTATAGAATAGGGTTTGAATAGGGTTAGGGTATAGAATAGGGTTTGAATAGGGTTAGGGTATAGAATAGGGTTAGGGTATAGAATAGGGTTTGGGTATAGAATAGGGTTTGGGTATAGAATAGGGTTAGGGTATAGAATAGGGTTAGGGTATAGAATAGGGTTAGGGTATAGAATAGGGTTAGGGTATAGAATAGGGTTAGGGTATAGAACAGGGTTAGGGTATAGAATAGGGTTTAAATAGGGTTTGGCTATAGAATAGGGTTAGGGTATAGAATAGGGTTTGAATAGGGTTAGGGTATAGAATAGGGTTTGAATAGGGTTTGGGTATAGAATAGGGTATAGAATAGGGTTAGGGTATAGAATAGGGTTAGGGTATAGAATAGGGTTAGGGTATAGAATAGGGTATAGAATAGGGTTAGGGTATAGAATAGGGTTAGGGTATAGAATAGGGTTAGGGTATAGAATAGGGTTAGGGTATAGAATAGGGTTTGAATAGGGTTAGGGTATAGAATAGGGTTAGGGTATAGAATAGGGTTTGAATAGGGTTAGGGTATAGAATAGGGTTTGAATAGGGTTAGGGTATAGAATAGGGTTTGAATAGGGTTAGGGTATAGAATAGGGTTAGGGTATAGAATAGGGTTTGGGTATAGAATAGGGTATAGAATAGGGTTAGGGTATAGAATAGGGTTAGGGTATAGAATAGGGTTAGGGTATAGAATAGGGTTAGGGTATAGAATAGGGTTTGAATAGGGTTAGGGTATAGAATAGGGTTTGAATAGGGTTTGGGTATAGAATAGGGTTTGAATAGGGTTAGGGTATAGAATAGGGTTTGAATAGGGTTAGGGTATAGAATAGGGTTAGGGTATAGAATAGGGTTAGGGTATAGAATAGGGTATAGAATAGGGTTAGGGTATAGAATAGGGTTTGAATAGGGTTAGGGTATAGAATAGGGTTTGAATAGGGTTAGGGTATAGAATAGGGTTTGAATAGGGTTAGGGTATAGAATAGGGTTTGAATAGGGTTTGGGTATAGAATAGGGTTTGAATAGGGTTTGGGTATAGAATAGGGTTTGAATAGGGTTTGGGTATAGAATAGGGTTTGAATAGGGTTTGGGTATAGAATAGGGTTTGAATAGGGTTTGGGTATAGAATAGGGTTTGAATAGGGTTTGGGTATAGAATAGGGTTTGAATAGGGTTAGGGTATAGAATAGGGTTGGGTATAGAATAGGGTTAGGGTATAGAATAGGGTTTGAATAGGGTTAGGGTATAGAATAGGGTTGAATAGGGTTGGGATAGAATAGGGTATAGAATAGGGTTAGGGTATAGAATAGGGTTAGGGTATAGAATAGGGTTAGGGTATAGAATAGGGTTTGAATAGGGTTAGGGTATAGAATAGGGTTTGAATAGGGTTATAGAGGTATAGAAGGTTAGGGTATAGAATAGGGTTAGGGTATAGAATAGGGTTTGAATAGGGTTTGGGTATAGAATAGGGTTTGAATAGGGTTAGGGTATAGAATAGGGTTAGGGTATAGAATAGGGTTTGAATAGGGTTAGGGTATAGAATAGGGTTTGAATAGGGTTAGGGTATAGAATAGGGTATAGAATAGGGTTAGGGTATAGAATAGGGTTAGGGTATAGAATAGGGTTAGGGTATAGAATAGGGTTTGAATAGGGTTAGGGTATAGAATAGGGTTTGAATAGGGTTAGGGTAGGGTTGAATAGGGTTAGGGTATAGAATAGGGTTTGAATAGGGTTAGGGTATAGAATAGGGTTTGAATAGGGTTAGGGTATAGAATAGGGTTGAATAGGGTTAGGGTATAGAATAGGGTTAGGGTATAGAATAGGGTTAGGGTATAGAATAGGGTTTGAATAGGGTTAGGGTATAGAATAGGGTATAGAATAGGGTTAGGGTATAGAATAGGGTTAGGGTATAGAATAGGGTTAGGGTATAGAATAGGGTGGGTTAGAATAGGGTTTGGTTAGGGTTAGGGTATAGAATAGGGTTTGAATAGGGTTAGGGTATAGAATAGGGTTTGAATAGGGTTAGGGTATAGAATAGGGTTAGGGTATAGAATAGGGTTTGGGTATAGAATAGGGTTTGGGTATAGAATAGGGTTTGAATAGGGTTAGGGTATAGAATAGGGTTTGGGTATAGAATAGGGTTAGGGTATAGAATAGGGTTAGGGTATAGAATAGGGTTAGGGTAGAGATTAGGGTTAGGGTATAGAATAGGGTTTGGGTATAGAATAGGGTTTGAATAGGGTTAGGGTATAGAATAGGGTTTGAATAGGGTTAGGGTATAGAATAGGGTTAGGGTATAGAATAGGGTTAGGGTA